>NW_018393432.1:0-1503 GCF_900095145.1 Mus pahari
CAATTTGCAAATTCATCTGGAACAATAAAAAACCTAGGATAGCAAAAACTATNCTCANCAGTAAAAGAACCTCTGGTGGAATCTCCATGCCTGATCTTAAACTGTACTACAGAGCATTGTGATAGAAACTGCATGGTACTGTTACAGCAACAGAGAGGTAGATCAATGGAATAGAATTCAAGACCCAGAAATGAACCCACACACCTATGGTCACTTGATCTTTGACAAGGAGCAAAAACCTTCCAGTGGAAAAAATGATATTTTCAACAAATGGTGCTGTTACAACTGGTGGTTATTGTGTAGAACAATGAGAATAGACCCATTCTTATCTCCCTGTACAAAGCTCAAGTCTAAGTGCTTCAAAGACCTCCATATAAAACCAGAAACACAGAAATTGACAGAGGAGGAAGTGGAGAAATGCCTCAAAGATATAGCAACAGGGAAAAAATTTCTTAACAGAACAGCAATAACTTGTGCTGTAAAATCAAGAATTGACAATGGGACCTCATAAAATTGCAAAGCTTCTGTAAGGCAAAAAACACTCTTAACAAGACAAAAAGGGCACCAAGAGATTGGGAAAATATTTTTACCAATCCTGAATCTGATAGAGGACTAATATCCAATATATACAAAGAGCTCAAGAAGCTGGACTCCAGAAATTTTGATAACCCCATTAAAAAATGGGTTAAAGAGTTAAACAATTAATTCTCAACTGAGGAATACCGAATGGCTGAGAAACACCTGAAAAAAATCTTCAATATCCTTAAACATCAGGGAAATGCAAATCAAAACAACCCTGTGATTTCACCTCACACCAGTCAGAATAGCTAAGATCAAAAATTCAGTTGACATCAGATGCTGGTGAGGATGTGGAGAAAGAGAAACACTCCTCCATTGCTGATGGGATTGCAAGCATGTACAACCACTCTGGAAATCAGTATGGTGGTTCCTCGAAAATTGGACATAGTGCTACTGGAAGATCCAGCAATAACTCTTCTGGGCATATACCCAGAAGATGTTCCAACTTGTAATAAGGGCACATGCTCCACTATGTGCATATTAGCCTTACTTATAATTATAATAGCTAGGAAGTGGAAATAACCCAGATGTCCTTCAACAGAAGAGTGGATACAGAAAATGTGGTACATTTACACAATGGAGAACTACTCAGCTATTAAAAGCAATGAATTTATGAAATTCTTGGCCAAATGGATATATCTGGAGGACAGCATCCTTAGTGATATAACCCAATCACAAAATAAGTCTCTAGATATGCACTCACTTATAAGTGGATATTAGTCCAGAAACTTAGATTACCCAAGATACAATTTGCAAAACACAAGAAAATCAAAAAGAATGAAGACCAACATGTGGATACTTCATTCCTCTTTAGAATAGGGAACATAATACCCATAAAAGGAGTAACAGAGACAAAGTTTGGAGCTAAGACAAAAGGATGGACTATCCAGAGACTACCCCACCCAGGGATCCATCCCATCATCA
>NW_018393432.1:1733-3909 GCF_900095145.1 Mus pahari
CAGCCATCATTGGGAAGAGTGGCCCCTTGGTCTTGCAAACTATATATGCCCCAGTACAGGGGAATGCCAGGGCCAAAAAGTCGGAGTGAGTGGGCAGGAGAGCAGGGTGAGGGAGGTATAGGGGACATAGGGAATAGCATTTGAAATGCAAATGAAGAAAATATCTAATAAAATAATTAAAAAAAAAAAAGAATCATAGCAAAGTCTAAAGATGAAGTTTGTCCAGCAGCCTGCTTGCTTAGAATGCATGCTGTGTATGGTTGTTAACCAATGTTTCATATACTGGGTGTGGTGGAAACCATCTATCATCCAAGTACTCTGGCCTTCCAAGTACTCTGGCCTTGAATGAAGAAGGGTTGGGAATGAAAGTTAGACAGAGCACAGGGTCCACAATGAAGGAGCTAGAGAAAGTACCCATGGAGCTGAAGGGATTTGCAGCCTGATAGAAGGACCAGCAATATGAATTAACCAGTACCCCCTGAGACTAAACCATCAATCTAAGAAAACACATGGTGAGACTCACTTCTCTAGCGGCATCTGTAGCCGTGGATGGCCTAGTCGATCATCAATGGGAGGAGAGGCCCTTGGTCCTGTGAAGGTTCTATGCCCCAGTATAGGGGAATGCCTGTGCCAGGAAGTGGGAGTGGGTAGGTTGGGGAGCAGGGGAACAGGGGACAGGATAGGGGATTTTCAGAGGGAAAACTAGGAAAGGGGATGACATTTGAAATGTAAATAAAAAAAATATCTAAGAAAAAAAGAAAAAAAAGAATATGCAACTTGTAAAAATCAGAGCCTTTGTCTATCTTGATCACTGAGCATCATTCTGGCATGAGGTCAATGTGTTTCGATGAAGATGAGGATAAATATAACTCAGATTTATAGGAGTCTTTGAGCCCTAAAATATGCTTTGTCAGTTATTTTAAGTTCTTTATAAGAATTTGTGGTTTTTTTTTCATCACATTCACTGGAAAAGTTATCAGTGTTAACTGAATAATATATATTTGGTTTGTTTGGGTTTTTTTGGATGGAACACTTGCCTTGATACTCATGACTTTTACTAAATGCTGCTTCTGTCCTTGGGATGGGTAAAGAAACTCCATTTGGTACTGGGTACCCTCCTTCGTAGCCTATCCCCTAATCTACAAACAAAAAGTAATCTTCTAGCCGTCTAGAACTTCTAGCCTCTTTAGAATCGTGTAACTGCTATGAGAAAATTAACCACTTACCCAGATATAAATAAAACCATTTTAGTGCAAGAGCCTATTTATTCCATTTTGTCTCCACTCAGAAACTAGGCCATAAGCCATCTGCTCCAGCTGCAGTTCCCAAAAGTCCAGGAACAAGACGGTAAAATCTCTGTCCCAATGAACAGACTGAAAATAGGAACATAAATGGGAAATATCTTCTCTCACTATAGGCCATCTGTGCTGGGCAGCCCATCCTGTGGTTAATTATTCATGACATAGGAATGTAGTCTGTCTGGAGCATTCCAGAACCTACCAGCAATGTTTTAGATTTCATAATCCTAACAATATAATAATAAAATATCTACCTCTCTTAAGTCTAATTCACTTTGCTTCTATAGCTAATCTGCCTTTCAGAGTCTTGCTGAGTCCAGAAGTTGCAGTCTTCAGAGTTTAGGACCTCTTTGAAAAACACCAGGGGGGATTAAGTAAAGTAGCCTTTGTTCTATCTCTACAGGAACTGCAAAGAAGCTCTAACATGAAAATGTGTATGCCTGAATACACAGAGTTGTATGGCTATGTCCTCAGAGCATCTGGCTACATGTGCACACAGCTCCTACTCTTCTTGAGTCAGTTCTAGAAAGTGATAATCAGCATTTCTCTCCTTTTATCCCACAAGCAAAAGGTGATCTAGGTACTTCTTTTTTTTTTAACATTTATTATTATTATTATTTCCTTTATTTACATTTCAAATGCTATAGTTCCCTATATCCCACCCCCGCCACTGCTCCCCTACCCACCCACTCCCACTACTTGGCCCTGGCCTTCCCCTGTGGTGGGTCATATAAAGTTTACAAGGCCAAGGGGCCTCTCTTCCCAATGATAGCCGATTAGGCCATCTTCTGCTACATATGCAGCTAGAGACTCGAGTTCAGGGGGTACTGGCTAGTTCATATTGTTGTTGCACCTACAGGGTTGCAGACCCCTACAAC
>NW_018393432.1:4100-21001 GCF_900095145.1 Mus pahari
GAATGAAGTTTTGGGGCAAATGGATGTATCTGGAGGATATCATCCTTAGTGAGGTAACCCAATCACAAATGAAGTCACTAGATATGCACTCACTGATAAGCAGATATTAGTCCAGAAACTTAGAATACCCAAGATACATTTTGCAAAACACAGGAAAAGCAAGAAGGGTGATCTAGCTACTTCTATGGCAACAACAACAACAACAACAACAACAACAACAATAACAAAATCATGAAAAGGAACAAGAGAACTTCCAAATTACAGCAAAAGCTGGAGTTTTATAAACTTTTCCTAGGGAAAAACAAAATCCTGTTCACCCTATATCATCATCAATAACAAGCTAACATATATAATTTTATAAAAATCCAACTTGGTGATACCAATGCATTTATCTGAGGTTTGAAGTTCATAAAATAGGGATTACTTAAAGGAGGATAAGAGACTTTATCACTACATCCTCCTACCCTGGAATGGATAATGACCTCATGCAAGCAGTTACTGAACCCCACCATCCATTTACTTCCTTTTAATCTCCAAACATCACTTATAGATGAGGGTGCTGGAGGAGAAATAAAAGCTGCTATCTTTAGAGTCTGCTAAGTGTTAACTATCCACTAAGGTGTGTCAATAACTCCATTACTATCACAAAGACCTGCACCCCTGTGTTGTACTACTCTAGTTTCCATGGCTACTTGGTATAGTGTCCAAGACAGCCTCCTGATCTGAGGGAAAAATCTGCATACAACAGCTGGAAGACAACAGTTCTTCGTATTTTCAGTGTATCAAGCAGGTTAACCGAGGAAGTGACAAATAGGCAGGGACTGCAAACTTTATAGAAGTAGAGATCTAATGTGTTTAGCAATAATTCTATGAGTAAACACAACATTCAACTCCAGTGAAGACAAGCTGAACAATGGAAAAAGTCACAACTTTCAAATCAATCTAGCAATTCAGGGGCAGGGAGTATATTACCACGTACACTAGGTTAGAGACTTAGAAATTAAGTTACCCTCACCATTTTGGCTTGTTCATGTTATAGAAATACTATGCCTTCCCAGTGAAAAAAAGTCACAAAATTCTCTTTCCTACAGACTCTGTCTTTTACAAGACTGGTTAGTGTACTACTCCCAGGTTTAATAAAGGCAGCACTTCTTAGCTAAATTCTACTTTTTATAAGTTAATATTTACTAAGCAAGTTATTAGTAAATTCTTCATAGCATCAATTTTATTACTTTACGTTTCCCCTGAATCATTTAAACCCAAATTCGAGTAAACAGTGGTTTTAAACCATCTGTAGGTCCTAAACCTACATCTACAGATGACAGGAAGTTTGTGTAAAGCAGATCAAAAGGGCACGGAATATTCATTCATTCACTCATTCTTGTACATATGTGGAGGGAAGCCAGATGTCACCTTTGGATATTATCATCTGTTGCTTTCTACCTTAATTTTGAGCCAGGTTCTTCTAGTGTCTTACTAATTCAATTTGGCTGGCGGTCCAGTCAACATCCTGGTTCCTCTTGCCTGCTTGTCCCCAAGAATGGGTTTGCAGGTAACCACTGACACTCTTGTTTTCAATGGAAACGAGGAAGATAAATCAGGGTCCTCATACTTGTGGAACAAGCACTTCCTCCACTGTGCATTTTAATCTCATCATCCTTCATTCATTTGTTCATTCTCTAAAAGAAGTAAATATTCCATGCAGTTCTTACTAGGATATCATAACAAAAGGCCACAGACCAAATGGCTTAGCCTATAGACATGTTCTTTCTTTTCTAGAGGTACAAATTAAGGTTCAAGGTTCCAATCACTTAGCATATGTTGAGGTTTCTTCCCCTTACTAGATAGCTGTCTTAAAGTTGTGTGCTCCTGACACTTCTTCATCTTCTTGCTTAATTGTATGTTCACTTAACAAATATTTATTAAGCTTAAAGGACCCATTTCCTAAAAATAGCCACATTGAGAGCAAGGGCTGCCATATGTAAATGTAAGGTATAGGGTACACAATTAGTATATAACATTCCAAATCGGTCTCATATTCCTTTAGGAAGTTACCTGTGGTTGACATATTCTCTTCCATAACATGAATTAGAGGTTTAAGCTGGATCCACAAGTCAGTCACGAATTATCATGGCAGAATTGCAAAAATGTTGGAAGTGTTTGGGGCTGTGAAAATAGATGAATTAGTAAACTTCTTTGGGCATGAAGACCTGAGATCTATCCACTTCTCCTAAGTAAAAAGCCATGCACTGTGGTACATTTCCATCATCCCAGCATTGGGAAGAAGGAAGCAGGATATTTGGGGCTGTTGTCCAGACCCCTTAGATAAATTAGTCAGTTTTGCCTTCAGAGAAAGATCACATCTCAAAAGTAAGACGTAGCTCAATTAAAGAGTGGCAGCGGACATCAGCATCTGGCCTCCATAACCAAGCATATACACATACATATACACAATTGATATTTGTTTTTTTGTTTTTTGTTTTGTTTTGGTTTTTGTTTTTCTTGTAGGTTTTACTCTTTTTTATTGGATATTTTATTTCTTTTATTTTTATTTTTGTTTTAGATATTTTCTTTATTTACATTTTAAATGTTATTCCTTTTCCTAGTTTCCCCTCTGAAAATCCCCTAGCCCCTCCCTCTCCCCTTAATGACTAACTAAACACTCCCATTGCTGGTCCTGGCATTCCCCTATACTAGGGCATAGAACCTTCACAGGACCTAGGGCCGCTCCTCCCACTGATGCCCAATTAGGACATCCTCTGCTACTTATGCAGCTAGAGTCACAAGACCTTCCATGTGTTTTCTTTGATTTGTGGTTTAGTCCCAAGGAGCTCTAGGGGTACTAGTTAGTTCATATGGGGTGACAAACCACTTCAGCTTCTTGGGTACTTTCTCTAGCTCCTACATTGACGACCCTGTGCTTTGTACAATGGATGACTGTGAGCATCCAGTTTTGTATTTGCCAGGTACTAGCGGATCCTCTCAGGAGACAGCTATATCAGACTCCTGTCAGCAAGTCCTTGGCATCTGCCATAGTGTCTAGGTTTGGTGGTTGTTTATGGGATGGATCACAAAGTGGAGCAGTCTCTGGATGGTCATTCCTTCAGTCTCTGCTCCTAGCTTTATATCTATAATTTTTCCATGAGTATTTTGTTCCCCCTTCTAAGAAGGATTCTGAGCTTCTGGGCTAATATCCATTTATCACTGAGTGTATATTATGTGAATTCTTTTGTGATTGGGTTACCTCACTCAGGATGATATCCTCCAGATCTGTCCATTTGCCTAAGATTTTCATAAATTCATTGTTTTTAATAGCTGAGTAGTATTCCATTGTGTAAATGGACAGCATTTTCTGTATCCATTCCTCTGTTGCAGGACATCTGGGTTCTTTCCAGCTTCTGGCTATTATAAATAAGGCTGCTATAAACATAATGGAACATGTGTCCTTATTACAAGTTGGAGCATTTTCTGTGTATACGCCCAGGAGTGCTATTGCTAGATCTTCTGGTAAACTATGTCCAACTTTCTGAGAAACCTTCGAACTACTTTCCAGAGTGGTTGTACCAGCTTACAGTCTCACTAGCAATTGAGGAGTGTTCCTGTTTCTCTACATCCTCACCAGCATCTGCTGTCACCTGAGATATTGATCTTAGCCATTCTGCCTGGTGTGAGGTGGAATATCAGGGTTGTTTTGNTTTGCATTCCCCTTATGATTAAGGATGTTGAACATATTTTTAGTGCTTCTCAGTCATTCAGTATTCTGTAGTTGGGAATTATTTGTTTAGCTCTGTACCCCATTTTTTAATATGGTTATTTGATATTATGGAGTACAACTTCTCAAATGTTCTTTATATATATTGGATATTAGCACCCTATCAGTTGTCCTAGCCAGAGTGATTAGAAAACAAAAGGAGATCAAAGGGATACAAACTAGAAAGGAATAAATCAAAATATCACTAATTGCAGATGATATGATATTATATATAAGTGACCCCAAATATTCTACCAGAGAACTCCTAAACCTGAAAACTTCAGTGTAGTAGCTGGATATAAAATTAACTCAAACAAATCAGTGGCCTTTCTCTACACAAAGGATAAACAGGCTGATAAAGAAATTAGGGAAACAACACCCTTTAAAATAGTCACAAATTAAAAAAAAATAAAAAAATTAATAAAAACAGTCACAAATAATGTAAAATACCTTTGTGTGATTCTAACTAAGGAAGTGAATGATCTATATAAAAACTTCAAGTCTTTGAAGAAAGAAATCAAAGAAGATCTCAGAAGATGGGAAGATCTCCCATGCTCATGGAATTGCAAGGTTAATATAGTAAAAATGGCTATCTTGCCCAAAGTACTCTACAGATTCAATGCAATCCTAAGCAAAATTCCAATTCAATTCTTCACATAGTCAGAAAGGGAAATTTGCAAATTCATCTGAAATAACAAAAATCTTAGGATAGCAAAAACTATTCTCAACAAAAAAGAATCTCTGGTGAAATCACCATCCTCAGCCTCCAGCTGTACTAAGGGGTCATTGTGATAAAAATTGAATGGTACTGGTACAGTAACAGAAGGGTAGATCGATGGAATAGAATTGAAGACCCAGAAATGAACCCACACACCTATTGTCACTTGATCTTTGACAAGGGAGGTAAAACCATCCAGTGAAAAGAAGACAGCATCTTCAACAAATGGTGCTGGCACAACTGGTGGTTATCATGTAGAGGAATGCAAATTGATCCATTCTTATATCCTTGTACAAAGCTCAGGTCTTTATGTGGATCAAGGAGCTCACATAAAACCATAGACACTGAAACTTATACAGGAGAAAGTGGAGAAAAGCCTCGAAGATATGGGCACAGGGAAAAGATCCCTGAACAGAACAGCAATGGCTTTTGCTTTAAGATCAAGAATTGACAAATGGCACCTCATAAAAATGCAAAGCTTCTGTAAGGCAAAGGACACTGTCCATATCACAAAATGACAACCAACAGATTGGGAAAAGATCTTTACCAATCCTAAATCTGAATTTGATAAGGAGCTAATACACACAAACTTGTAATACACAAATACACACACACCACACACACACAGAGAGAGAGAGAGAGAGAGAGAGAGAGAGAGAGAGAGAGAGAGAGAGAGAGAGAGAGAGAGAGAGAGGAGAGGTGGGGGGAGATAGTACATAAGGACAATGTAATACTAAGAAATGAGATGGTGGAAAATGCTCTGGTAAGATCTTCTGAGACAGGTTTACCCCATGTTTATAATGAGTAGGGCAATGTTTGCCCTGCCTATTTTTAACAAAATGGTGTAAAAGCTTGTGTCAGAAATAATGAAGATTAGTGAGCCAGTTGATCTTCACTGTGCAAAAAGTTGATGTGTGTGATAAAATAGAGATCATTTTAATAATATAAATAATAATATAATATAAATATTTAATTTTAGTAAGACAATTAATAACTGTATATTAGGCAAAATGAATTCATTGGGGATCTGCTGTAGAAACACAGTTTTACATATTGGAAAGGGTGCAATAGTTTAAGTAGTTAATAATTTTAAGTGTTATATTGATTAATATAACATTTTACTTAGCAAATACAACTGTCAAAATTTTGGAGATTATATACTACCTCCGCAAAGAAAATAGAGATTCACTGAGAAGTGTAAGTATCATGTAATTCATCATCCAAGTAAAAGAGCTGTTCTTATAAAACAGGATGCTTAGTCATTCAATGATGAAGGCAGAAAGCAATCTGAAAACTGAAGTGGTCATTGATATGATAATGTAATAACACCTTGTTCAGAGAGTGCATAGAAAACTAATGCAAATTATGCCTTTTTCTTTTTAAAATATTTTATAATACACTTCTTTATTTATTGAGGAATTGTGTGTGTGTGTGTGTGTATGTGTGTGTGTTTATAAAACTTAGATGAGACCTGCAGTCATAAGTTTTCTCTTCCTATCATTTGGGTCCCAGTGATCAAACTCAGGATACTAGTCTTGCCAACTGTCTTTACTCACTGACCCATCTTGACAGCCATTTCTGTTTTTTTGTTTGTTTTGTTTTGTTCTGGTTTTTTTGTTTGTTTGTTTTGTTTTGTTTCAATCTTTTTGTTTTTTATTTATAATTAACCTATTCTATTCAAACAACATAGGTTTCACTACATTTTCATGCATGTAAAAGGCATTTCAATCCTGTTAACTTCCAACCCCTGCTAATGCCCTTTCAAGTTTCTGATTAGTCCCCTAATGCTTTCATGCACTTTCTGACCCAGTGAAGATCAGACATTAGAGCAGTTTTCAGAAAGATAGGCACATTTCCAGTAACCTCAAAACTGAAAAAAATTTTTTTCTGTAGATGTACAAATATATTATTTTAAACCCCACATTTCGATAAAGCCACTTAGGTTAATGGTCTAATTGAGTTTTATCTTCATCTCATTTATTTTTGCAAATAGGTTATTCACATTCAAGTGAGGAGTATTTGTTGTGGGTAGGAGGTGTGGAAACAGAAGAGCATAGTAGGGAGGAGGCTCCGAGTTAACTTCCAAACAATACAATATCTAATACCAGTAAAAGATTCACCCTGTAGAAAGTAGCATAGGTTTTTCTCTTAGTTTCTCCTTTATAGCATGGATACCTTCTGTGCATTAGCTCTATTATTTATTTCAACTTTGCATTCTGGATATGGATGTGTACGTGGAATAAGGTAGATGACATTAGTATTACTAATTACTTATTTATCAGTTTAAGATCTGTGTTTTTATAGGGGCCATATACAGTTTCTGGAAAGGCTACTATGCACATGATCTTTGAAGTAGGTGCAGTATTGGTAAGACTTCAGAATATTCTCAAAGAATGGATGACAATTCCATAGTGTCTGCTGTTAACAGAAAGGCAAGAGTAGCTGAAAATAGATTTGAGTGTGAACAGAGTAGGTATTTGGTAACACACTCGTTAGAGTATCAGAAACAGCACTCCCCACCACTATATATCCTTCATTGTCCTTGGCAGCATAAGCTGACCTGGTGTCCATCCTATCAGAATCTCTCTTTTATATGGTTCCTTAGCATCAGGGAACAAGTGTCTCTGCCATTCTGGATCTATTTCATCCATTATTCCAGGACTGTATCTGCTTGTTCTATATGACAATGTAGAATATATTCTAGCCTATAATTATATTTTAGTGAATTTGTTTAAAGAGTTTTTTGTACTAAATCATCAGTGTATCAGAGATGATTTCCTTTATTTTCTCTATTTTTGTTTTCTTTCCTTTATGTGTGTATGTTGGTATGTATGTTTGTATGTATTAGGGCTCTTCACACAAAGACTAGACAGCACATAGTTTTCTTTTGACTTAACTATTTTTCAAATTTCCTTTTTTGTCTACAAATGGTAATTCTTTGCCCCAATCTACTAGGAAACAATTATAAAGAGACCAGCATCCTACTGCCTTAAACAAGTTTGGAAAATTTTGGTCATTTTATAAATTATAAGTGTTACATTAGTAGAGGATTTATTTTAATGCAAAATTAAAAGTTGTAATTCCTTACATTGATAAAAATTGAATATTGATACAGATTTGGGGTTTTCAGTGGTATAAAACTTTGCATATTGATACAATATTTAATAAGAATTTTGTTATTCTTTTTTTCCACAACTTTTCATTTTATTTTATTTATTTATTTTTAAATTGAATACTTTATTAACATTTCAAATGAAGTCCCCTTTCCTGGTTTGGTTTCCCCTCTGCAAATCCCTATCTCATCCCCCTTTTACCATGATTCTATGAGGGTGCTCACCTCCCCACCCACCTACTGCAGCCTCACTGTCCTAGCATTCCTCTACACTGGGTTATCATGCCTTCATAGAACCAAGGGGCTCTCCTCTCATTGATGTCAGATAAAGCCCTTTCAGCTCCTTCAGTCCTTTATCTATTTCCTCCATTGGGGTCTTTGTGCACATTCTTATGGTTGGCTGCAAGATCCAAGCATCAGCATCTGTATTGGTCAATATCTGGCAGAGCCTCACAGGAGACAGCTGTAGCAGACTCCTGTCAGCAAATACTTTTTGGCATCCACAATAGTGTCTGGGTTTGGTGTCTACATGTAGGATGGATTCCCANGTGGAGCAGTCTCTGGATGGCCTTTCCTTCAGTCTCTGCTCTATATTTTATCTCCATATTTGCTCCTGTGAGTATTTTCTTCTTCTTCTTTTTTTCTTTTTTTCTTGGATATTTTCATTTACGTTTCATATGTTATCCCCTTTCCCAGTTTTCCCCCTTCCTGAAACCTCCATCCCATCCTGTCTTCCCCTGCTTCTATGAGGGTGTTCTTCCACGCACCCACCCACTCACCCACTCCCACTTCCCCGACCTCAATTCTCTTACACTGGGGGATCGATTGAGCCTTCATAGTAACAAGGAGCTCTCCTCCCATTGATGCATAAGATCATCCTCTGCTACACATGCAGTTAGATCCATGTGTACTTCTTTGTTGATGACTTAGTCNCTGGGACTGGGAGCTCTAGGGAGTCTGGTTGGTTAATACTGTTGTTCTTCCTATGTGGTTGCAAACCACTTCCACTCCTTTAGTTCTTTCTCTAAGTCCTCTCTTTGGGACGNCTCTCTCAGTCCAATTGTTGGCTGTAAGCATATGCTTCTGTATTTCTAAGGCTCTGGCAGGACTTCTCAAATGACAACTATATCAGGCTCTTTTCAGCGTGCACTTCTTGACATTGACAATAATATCTGGGTTTGGTAACTGTATATGGGATGAATCCTTAGGTTGGAGAGTCTCTGGATGGCCTTTCATTCAGACTCTAATCTACAATTCATTTCCACATTTGCACCTGTGAGCATTTTGTTCTCCTTCTAAGGACTGAAGCACCCACACTTTGGTCTTCCTTCTTCTTGAGCTTCATGTGGTCTGTGAATTGTATCTTGGTTATTTGTGGCATTGGGGCTAATATCCTCATATCAGTGAGTGCATAACATGTGTGTTCTTTTGTGATTGGGTTATCTCACTCCGGATGATATTTTCTAGTTCTGTCCATTTGCCTAAAAATTTCGTGAATTCATCATTTTTAACAGCTGAGTAGTAATCCAGTGTATAAATATACCACATTATCTGTACTATTCATCTGTTGAAGGACATTTGGGTTTTTTCCAGCTCCTAGCTATTATAAATAAGGTTTCAATGAACATAGCAGAGCATGTATCCTTATTACATATTGGAGCATCTTCTGGGTATATGCCCAGGAGTGGTATAGCTGAGTCCTCAGGTAGTACTATGCCCAGTTTTCTGAGGAACTGCCAAACTGGTTTCTAGACAAGGTTCTTCCTAACTGTGGAATGAATCATTTCCTGGGCTGAGCATTTTGGGATCTGCAAAGTGGACAAAAGTGAGCTGAGCACTAGCATGCACTCATCTCTGTACTTCCTGTAATATGAGTTGCTTCTATATGCTCCAGTTATCTTGAGTTTTCCACTATGATGGATGGTAACCCAGACATATGTATCAAAATAAGCCCTTCTTCCTTAAACTCCATGTGTCAGATGATTTTATTGTAGGAAAAATAAAGTAAACAAATCCATATAGTGAATTTCACAGAGACCTATACAGAACATTTAATATACATCTAAGATTAATCCAAGCATTTTTATAAAACTGTAACTGGTTGTATGTATTTCATCACATTCACATTGTTTAAAATTTTCATATTATTTTGTTTATTGTTGTTATGCTTACCAGTTGTGCCTAAAACCTTGCTCCCAGTGACCAGTACAGTGTTTAAATATGTATAATAAATTATCATTAAAATATCTTGAATGAATATCCTAAGATGGATAATAGCACATTACCTGTATCAACTATAAAATGCAGTGCAGAGGAATGACAGCATTACAAACAGTCGATATTTTCATTATTGAATTGTTATTGTATGCATGTGTGTATATGCATGCTTGTAAATTTATGAATAAACACATTTAATGATGCATTGACATGTCAGTCTCTGTGTGGAAGTCAGAAGTCAAACTTTGGCATGACTCAATAAGGATATATATAATTTTTTCTGAAAATATTTCTTTAAATGCACCCTGAGACTTTCTAATTAGACTGGATGGTTTGTAGCAAGTCACCTGGATCTGCTTATCTGAACATTGGAATTGCAGACATACATCATGCCATTTGCTTTTTATCTGGATGTTGGAGGTCAAACTCAGGTTCCAAAGCTTTCTTAGCAATCAGCTTACTATATAAGACTCCTCCTCTGTCCTGACCTAATTTAATATGGGACAGTTTTGTGTCTTACTTGTTCACATAGCCCCTTACATATTGCAGTCAGTCATGCCTCTCACACTTTGTTTCAGTTGCTATTATTCCTCATCTGAAGACAATGGCTATGTATCCAGTCTCTATGTATCCTATCTCTCATCTCTGTTGTCAATCTATTATTCCTCTCTGTCTCAGACATGCTGTCTGATACTTGTGAAATTCATCGAGAGCCTGAGTATTCCAGCTCCACTGTCCAGCAGGAAGAGGTACCTTCTGTGTCAACTGACTGCAGAAGCTTCATGAGAGCAATGGCAGGCATTTAGGATAATTACACACACACACACACACACACACACACACACACACACACACACACACAAACACATGTGTATGCAGACACACAATCACACACACAAAATTTATCATGGTATATATAATTAACTACTATCTCTCTGTCTCTATCTATCATCTATCTATCTATCTATCTATCTATCTATCTATCTATCTATCTATCTTTCTATCTTTCTATCTATTCAAGAAACAGTGTCCTGACTTCTCCACCTGGGGATTCATCTCATATACAACCACCAAACCTAGACACAATTGTGGATGCCAACAAGTGCAATCTGACAAGAGCCTGAGAGAGCTGTCTCCTGAGAGTCTCTGCCAGTGTCATAAAAATACAGAAGTGGATCCTCACAGCCATCCATTGGACTGAGGACAGGGTCCACAATGAAGGAGCTAGAGAAAGGATCCAAGGAGTTGAAGGGGTTTGCAGCCCCACAGGAGAAGCAACAGTAAGAACTAAACAGTACTCCTAGAGCTCCCAGGGACTAAACTACCAACCAAAGAGAACATATTGTGAGACTGATGGCTCCAGCTGCATATGTAGCAGAGGATGGCTGAGTTGGTCATCAATAGAAGGAGAGGCCCTTGGGTCCAGTTAAAGTATCTATATCCCAGTATAGGAGAATCCCAGGGCCAGGAAGCATGAGTGGGTGAGTTGGTGCACAGCAGAAAGGGTAGGGAATGTGAAGGGTGTTTTTGTAGGGAAAACCAGGAAAGGGGATAACATTTGAAATGTAAATGAAGAAAATATCTAATTAGGTCAAGTCATAGTTTTATGCATAAAACCTAGAACAGAGGAATATGTAACTAGAGGGTATTTGTGACCTATATAATTACAAATGCTTATAATTATTATTATTTTTGAGACAAGATCTTCAAATTTGCTATATAATCAAGATTGACCTTGAAACAGTCATCTTCCAGTACCTTGCTCCCAAATACTTGGACTATCCAAATATCCCACCATTCCACTTTCTTGCTGCTGTGGATTGAATTTAGGGCACTGTGTATGGTAGACAAGGATTCTACTATGAATGAGTTATAACCCTAGCCTGGAGCTCTAAAAATTTGCTAAATATATTTTCTCATTGAACAAATATAGTTAGTTTTTGACATATCAATTATATACATAGTTAATTAACAGATTAATAATTATCAGCATCTGTACAAATAAGAGTGTTTATGTATTCTGAGTGACTGATAAAAAAGCCTTAGACATGTATAAATGGCTGGGCGAGGTGGCACACACCTTTAATCCCAGCACTTGAGAGGCAGAGGAAGGCAAATATCTAAGTTCAAGGACAGCCAGGTCTATACAGAGAAAATCAGTCTTGAACCCCCCCCCAAAAAAAAATAAATAAAATAAAAATAAAAAGACACATATAAATATCTGTGACTACATTTTAATATATCTGTAAAATTAAAAAAAAATGAAAGCGAAAAACATCATTTGTTCACCAGAAACTATGAAAGCCAGTAGATCCTAGACAGATGTTATAAAGACATTAAGAGAACACAAATGCCAGCCCAGGCTACTATACCTAGCAAAACTCTCAATTACCATAGATAGAGAAACCAAAGTATTCCATGATAAAACAAAATTCACACAATACCTATCCACGAATCCAGCACTTCAAAGGATAATAAAGGGAAAACACCAAAGCAAGGATGGAAACTACACCCTACAAAAAGGAAGAAAGTAATCCTGCAACAAACCTAAAAGAAGACAGACACAAGAACAGAATCCCAACTTTTACAACAAAAATAACAGGAAGCAATTACTTTTCATTAATTTCTCTTAACATCAATGGACTCAATTCCCCAATAAAAAGAAATAGACTAATAGACTGGCTACACAAACAGGACACAACATTTTGCTGCTTACAGGAAACCCAGCATAGGGAGAAAGACAGACATTACCTCAGAGTGAAAGGCAGGAAAACAATTTTCTAAGCAAATGGTCTGAAGAAATAAGCTGAAGTATCCATTATAATATCAAATAAAATTGACTTCCAACCCAAAGTTATCAAAAAAGACAAGGGGGGCCACTTCATACTCATCAAGTTAAAAATCTATGAAGAGGAACTCTCAATTCTGAATATCTATGCTCCAAATACAAAAGCAACCACATTCATTAAAGAAACTTTAGTAAAGCTCAAAGCATACATTGTACCTCATACAATAATAGTGGGAGACTTCATCACCCCACACTCACCAATGGACAGATCCTGGAAACTAAACAAAGACACATGGACACTAACAGAAGTTATGAAGCAAATGGATTTTACAGGTATCTACAGAACATTTTATCCTAAAACAAAAGGATACACCTTCCTCTCCATACCACATGATACCTCCTCCAAAATTGACCATATAATTGTTCACAAAACAGGCCCCCACAGATACAAAAATATTGAAATTATTCCATGCATCCTATCAGATCATCACAGACTAAGGCTGATCTTCAATAACAGCATAAATAATAGAAGGCCATCTCTCACATGGAAACTCAACAACCCACTTCTCAATGACCCTTTGGTCAAGGATGAAATAAAGAAAGAAATTAAAGACATTTTAGACTTTAATGAAAATAAAGCCACAACATACCCAAACTTATGGGACACAATGAAAGCATCCCTAAGAGGAAAACTCATAGCTGAGAGCGCCTGCAAAAAGAAACTAGACAGAGCATACAATAGAAACTTGACAGCACACCTAAATGCTCTAGATCAAAATGTAGCAAATTCTCCCAAGAAGAGTAGAGGGCAGAAAGTATTCAACCTCAGGGCTGAAATCAACCAAGTGGAAACAAAAAGAACTATTCAAAGAATCAACCAAACCAGGAGCTGGTTTTTGAGAAAACCAACAAGATAGATAAACCCTTAGCCAGACTCACTAGAGGGCACAGAGACAGTATTCTAATTAACAAAATCAGAAATGAAAAGGGAGACATAACAACAGATCCTGAGGAAATCCAAAACATCATCAGATCCTACTACAAAAGGCTATAGTCAACAAAACTGGAAAACCTGGATGAAATGNACAAATTCCTAGACAGATATTAGGCACCAAAGTTAAATCAGGATCAGATTAACGATAAAAACAGTCCCATTTCCCCTAAAGAAATAGAAGCAGTCATCAATAGTCTCCAAACCAAAAAAAGCCGAGGACCAGATGGGTTTAGTGCTGCTTGTGGACGTTGTACATCGTGGTGCGGAGCCTAGTGCGCACCACGAGTCCCAGGGATGCAGGGATGGTTCAATATAAAGAAATCCATCAATGTAATCCACTACATAAACAAACACACAGACAAAATCCACATGATCATATCGTTAGATGCTGAGAAAGCATTTGACAAAATCCAACACCCCTTCATAAAAGTCTTGGAAATATCAGGAATTTAAGACCCCTACCTAAACATAATAAAAGCAATCTATAGCAAAATAAATGGAGCGAAACTCGAAGGAATCCCACTAAAATCAGGGACTAGACATGGCAGCCCACTTTCTCCCTACCTATTTAATATAGTAATTGAAGTACTAGCCAGAGCATTTCAACAACTAAAGGAGATTAAGGGAATACAAATTGGAAAGGAAGGAGTCAAAATATCATTATTTGATGATATGATGGTATACATAAGTGCCCCTAAAAATTCCACCAGAGAACTCCTAAACCTGATAAACAGCTTCAGTGCAATAGCTGGATAAAAAATTAACTCAAACAAATTAGTAGCCTTCCTCTACACAAAGGATAAATGGGCTAAGAAAGAAATTAGGGAAATAACACCCTTCACAATATTCACAAATAATATAAAATACCTTGGTGTGACTCTATCTAAGGAAGTGAAATATCCCTATGATAAGAACTTCAAGTCTCTGAAGAAAGAAAGTGAAGATTATCTCAGAAGATGGAAAGATCTCCCATTCTCATGGATTGGCAGGATTAACATTGTCAAATGGCCATCCTGCTGAAAGCAATCTACAGATTCAATGCAATCCCCATCAAAATTCCAACTCAATTCTTCACTGAGTTATACAGGCAATTTGCAAATTCATCTGGAATAATAAAAAACCTAGCATAGCAAAAACCATCCTCAACCATAAAAGAACTTCTGGTAGAAACACCATACCTGACCTTAAGGTATACTACAGAGCAATTGTGATAAAAACTGCATGGTTCTAGTAGAGTAACAGACAGGTAGATAAATGGAATAGAATTGAAGACCCAGAAATAAATCCACACACCTATGGTCACTTGATCTTTAACAAGGGAGCTAAAACCATCCAGTGGAAAAAGGACAGCATTTTCAACAAAAGGACAGCAACAGATTGGGAAAGAATTTTTACAAATCCTAAATCTGATAGAGGACTAATATCCAATATATACAAAGAGCTCAAGAAGCTGAACTCCAGAAAGTCCAATAACACCATTATAAAATGTGGTACAGAACTAAACAAACAATTCTCAACTGAGGAATAAGGAATGGCTGAGAAACACCTGAAAAAAATGTTCAACATCCTTAATCATCAGGGAAATGCAAATCAAAACAACACTGAGATTCCATCTCAAACAGGTCAGAATGTCTAAGTTCAAAAAATCAGGTGACAGATGCTGGTGAGGATGTGGAGAAAGAGGAACACTCCTCTATTGCTGGTGGGATTGTAACCTTGTACAACCAATTTGGAAATCAGTCTGATGGTTCCTTAGAAAATTGGACATAGTACTACTGGAAGATTCTACAATACCTCTCCTGGGCATATACCCAGAAGATGTTCCAACTTGTAATAAGGACACATGCTCCACTATGTTCATAACAGCCTTATTTATAATAGCCAGAAGCTGGAAAGAACCCAGATGTCCCTCAGTAGATGAATGGATACAGAAAATGTGGTTTATTTACATAATAGAGTACTACTCAGCTATTAAAAAATGAATTTATGAAATTCTTGGGCAAATGGATGTATCTGGGGGTTATCATCCTTACTGAGGTAACCCAATCACGAAAGAAGTCATTAGATATGCACTCACTGATAAGTGGATATTAGTCTAGATTCTTAGAATACCCGAGATACAATTTGCAAAACACAGGAAAAGCAGGAAGAAGGAAGACCAACGTATGCATACTTCATTCTTCCTTAGAATAGGGTACAAAATACCTATGAAAGGAGTTACAGAGATAAAGTTTCGAGCTAAGATGAAAGGATGGATTGTCCAGAGACTATCCCACCCAGGGATCCATCCCATCATCAGCCGCCAAACCCAGACACCACTGCACATACCCGCAAGTCGTTGCTGAAGGGACCCTGATATAGAGGTCTCATTTGAGGGTATGCCAGTGCCTGGCAAACACAGAAGTGGATGCTCACAGTCAGCTATTAGATGGAACACAGGGTCCCCAATGGAGGAGCTAGTGGAAGTACCCAAGGAGCTGAAGGGGTCTGTAACCCTATAGGTGGAACAACAATATGAACTAACCAGAATCCCCAGAGCTCATGTTTCTAGCTGCATATGTAGTAGAATATGGTCTAGTCAGCCATCATTGGGAAGAGAGGCCCTTTGGTCTTGCAAACTATATATGCCCCAGTACAGGGGAATGCCAGGGCCAAGAAGTGGGAGTCGGTGGGTAGGGTAGCACAGGCAGGGGAAGGGCATAGGGAACTTTCAGGATAGCATTTGAAATGAAAATAAAATATCTAATAAAAAATAATAAAAAAAGAAAATACCATTTGTTAATAGAAATCACAGAAAGAGCTGATAAGCTTAGAATGGCAATGCTAATTTTCCTAATCAAAGTGTCATGATGAACAAAAGCACTTTCAATGGGAAACAAAAGACATCAGTAAAAAAATATATTTATGAATATAACATTCGCAATGATTTACAACTGCTCTTTGGATCTTCTGTTGTCCCACAATCAGAACCTAAACTGACATTGTGACAATCTGTGGAGACCATCTGTGTATCCCTTATGCAAAATGAATAAACAGGAGTGCTTTGTTTTTCTTTACTTTTGTCTCCATTCATTGAATCTTTCAGATTTTGAAATGCTCAATATGCAAAGTGGAGTCTGAACATGAAATTCATCCTTGGTTTTATGTATAATTTGAAGGCAACTACACCTAATATGCTAGAGTGCTTATGTTTTGACTATCATATGAAGTAAATACAGACTTTTCTTCTCTACACAATACACCCCTACTTTCTTTTTGTCTCTCTCTCTATTTCTCTCTCTCTCTCTCTCTCTCTCTCTCTCTCTCTCTCTCTCTCTCTCT
>NW_018393432.1:21062-39438 GCF_900095145.1 Mus pahari
ACACACACACACACACACACACACACACACACACACACACACACACACACACATATCCAAAGTTGAAAGGTCAATAGGAAGCCTTGTCCCTTTTACTCTCCACTTGTTTTCCTAGACCTGGAACTGGCTGATTTTTGCTAAGTTAGTTGACTTCAAGTCCTGAATTTTTTCCAGGATCTTTCACCTGGACCCTAGGAATGTGAGACTTACACCTCTATGCTTGAATTTTTTAAAATATGGTTTCTTAAGGCTCAAACTCAGGACCTCACATTTGAAGCACGACAATTTTATTGAATGGGGCATCTGCTCAGAAGAAGGAAGACCAATGTG
Organism: Mus pahari; assembly: GCF_900095145.1. Taxonomy (NCBI): domain Eukaryota; kingdom Metazoa; phylum Chordata; class Mammalia; order Rodentia; family Muridae; genus Mus; species Mus pahari. The sequence goes on from NW_018393432.1 coordinate 21,393, forward strand.
TGGATACTTCATTCCTCCTTAGAATAGGGTACAAAATACCCATGAAAGGAGTTACAGAGACAAAGTCTGGAGCTAAGATGAAAGGATGGACTATCCAGAGACTACCCTACCCAGGGATAGTAGAATTTTCTCATGGTAGTACTCAAAATATTTTGGAGCCTGGAGCATTACAGACACTCATAACAGTAATGCTCAATTTGAACTGTTTTATTTCTACCAAAATTCTGCTTTAAAGTAGATTGTCACCATGAGGGATATAGAAACTGAGGTTCATCATATCATGTAGCTAGTGAGTGGTAGAGTCAGAAAGGAGTGAATTTTCTTATGGACATAGTGACTCTTAAACTTCCTTTCAACAGTATCACTACATGTCTGGTAAATCAGTTATGGATAGAGTCTTTGTAAGGATTACTATTGATATGATGAAACACTATGTCCAAAGTAGCTTGGGAAATATTTCAGTATTTCTGTTAATCAGTGGAGGAAGTCAGGACAGAAACTCAAGCTTAGCAGGAAGCAAGAAACAGGAGCTGATGCAGAGACTACAGAGGGAAGCTGCTTACTGTCTTAGTTCTCATGGCTTGCTCAGCCTGCTTTATTAGAGAAGCCATGACTGTTTGCCTAGTACAACACTACGAACAACAGGCTGCACACACCTATATGCATCACTAATTAAGAAATTACCTTACAACTTGTTTATTTCCAGTATTATGGAAGCTTTTACTCAAATTTGGTTCCCTTCTCTCCACCTACTCTATGCCATTTTGACATCAAACTAGCCAGTATAGATGGGGTAATCCCCATTTTCTATGAAAAGAAAATGAGGTAGAGACAGACCTGAGACTATTAAATGAGAACTTTTGCTTTCTATAAACAAGGTGAAAACTTGTGAAGGAAAATTGAAAGTGGATTTGTAAAACTTGTTTCAAATAGTTCTGAGGACTCATTGTGCCAGGGTATTAGGAAAGGTGGTCTTTCATTCCTAGTCAAATTTCAAAAGATGAATGTACACAGTATATTTGGATTATGGATCTTTAATAACAATTATATTTGTGGTCAAGATGTAGACTGAACTGATCCTTCCTCTGTCAAAGGAAGGAGGAATGTAATTGTAGTAATAACTTATTTAGTGATTCCTCAATCTGTAAGAACTGAAGATAGAATACTAAGCATCCACATTCCAATTTAATATTGCATTCCTTCTGTTGCCTGACTTCAAGGACTGTAACACAAGAAGATGGAATATTTTATCAAACATGGTCGGAAGTTTCTCTTCAGACTGAGCATGTTGAGAATGAGGATCCTTTCAATTAGGGAATCTGCTTCCCAGAAGAATGAGCATGGCAAGAAAACTCTTTAGTTCAATTTCAACAACATACATTCTGAGAAATCCAGGGAGTATTTGTTTAATGCTAGTAGAGGAAAAGTTCTTTATGTTTCTTGTAGAATTTTTGAATGATCAATAAAGGATGGGGAGATGACTCACTTAGTACAGTTCTTTATTTAAAACAATGAAGATATGAGTTTGGTACCCAGAACCCATGTAAAGAAAAGAAAGCTGGAAACAGTAGTGGATGCTTGTAAGCTCAGTACTTGGAAGTGAGATACAGATACCTGGCTCACTGATCACACAGTCTGGTCGATTTGATAAGTCCTAGGCCAATTATAACCTGTACTTTAAAACAACCCACAAATCAATTACTAACTATATATTAAGAGACTGTGGAATGGTCATCCCTAAGTTTGAAATTTATGTCAACTTTTTATATCACCATTTATATATACCTCCTCATAAGACCCAGGAATCAACAGAAAAATATTGTAACAGCCAGAGGTAGTGGGTGGCTATACCAAAACAATATTTTATAAACACAGCATAGCTGTTGCACACATGCAATCACAGTGTGTGTTACTGCACGTAGAATATTTTCACATGATCAACCAGATCAAATATCAGCCTGTATGGGGAAGTGGTTAAAAGATGACACCCTTATCTGATGGCTGCTGAAAGAGGGAAAATCATTTTCTTCAAGGATTCAAGACACAAGAGGCTACTCATGCCCCAGGAGATCACCTCATTCCCATGCACATAGAGATGATTCTAAGTGGCTTTAGTATGTTTTTCTTGCTGTTATTGTTGTTTGCTTTATTTGTTTTGATTTTGTTTTTTCCTTTGCATATGAAAGTCATCTGGAGGCCAAAAGTGGTGAAGTTTATATGGATGAGTTAGAAGGGAGGGAATGGGGATAGAACTTATCAAAGCACATGTGCATGTATGGAATTCCAAATGAGTCTCAAAAAGAAATTTCAGCCTGTACCACAGAGGCAGTTTTGCAATATCCAAATAGAACATGTCTAAATTTCAGTCATGCTCTTATTAGGCATTTTTCTTTCTCCATCTGGGAAATGGTGATGGTACTTCTAACAGATAAGGTCTTACTAACAGATAAAATGCACAACCAGGAGACCTAGTTCATTATCTTGCTAAACCGTACATGATCATCAATGGTTATAGGTTAGAAAGTATAGAATGAAAACAAAAATATTTCTCCTAAAACAAAGTTTAGTGTTTTTGAGCACAGTCAATGGTCTCTTACTTAATAATATAAGGATAGATGATGAGTTTGTTATCATAAACTTATAGCTTTCAATAACCCTTAAATATATTCTTGTAACTGGTCATTAGTTTAGTCCATGTGAAACAAATTTTTGTAAGTATTATCAACTACTTTGTATAAAATAAGTACCCATTTGTTTTTCTACGTTATTTCTGGAAACAGTTTGGTTTCTGATTTCATTAAAAGAAATCACTCTTAAAGCAATTTAGTGAATAATAACTGTGGTTCATTGGTAGAAATGCAATGATCTCAGATGAAAATTAACAAAGACAACCTGTACAAGTTTAAAGACAGAAATACCAAAATCTGAAAACACAATAGACACAATGTCAATAGGAAATATTGGTTTCATAATATGAACAATGGCTGTTACTAGAACCCTAACCAGGCACAATGATCCTGTATTGGTAGATTCAAGAAGGTGTTATGGTAAACTCAAAACTGGAATAGCCCCAAATCATATGACTTTACAGAAGGTCCTAAAAAGACATCCAGAGCAGAGTAATTTTTTTTTTATCTCAAACTTGATTAGTATTGACTGAATCAATTATTTGTTTATTTTTCAAAGAAGCTTTGCTGGATGTTTATTTCCTATGGAACATTCTTGTCTTTGATGGCATGCTACTGGATCAGAAACAAACACTTATGGCCATATAATTTAGATCCATACCAGGAAAGTTAGACAATATGGTATAGAGTTCTAATTATTTCATATGGTTTAGATTGACAACAATTATACTAGGTACTGGCTTAAGTCCTAGTGATTGAATACATGGAGACCGCAGGCCTGACAATGTGACAACTTTTCCAAATTTTTTGAACTTTTCCATTTGTAAAGTAATTAGATATAGATATAGATATAGATATAGATATAGATATAGATATAGATATAGATATAGATATATCTTGGTTTATCTTAACAATCATTGAAAGCCTGAGACAGTTTCCATATTATTTATTGATACAGGGCCTCTTGATAAACATGGAATTCATAGATTCAGTGATACTTACTGGCCATCAACCCTGAGATATCCTCTTGTCTCCTGAGCCTTCAAATTACAGAACTGAAACATGAAATTTTATGTTTGTTTGTTTTATTAGACAGAGTCTCATGCCTAAACTTCCTTCATTAGGGCTCTAAAGCTCACAGTGACTTTAAACACCTGATCCTGTTGCTTCTGTAAGCCAAAATGGTCAAATTAGAAGTGAGCCATCATGCCCAGTTCATGAGACACTGGGGATGGTAACTAAGACTTTATGCCAGGTAAGTACAAAACCTAATGAACTACATATGAAGCCCTAATTCTTTTTTTAATCAAAATATGTTTTCCAAAGCCGTGAGACATCAAAACTACACAAAGTGCTATTAGCAAATGAATAAAGCTGAGAGCTGGAGTGGTGGTCTGTCCGAGGGAAGAGCACACCAATTGGTTGTCTGGTATTAAACTGTCAACTCTGAAAACATACAGGTAAGTAACAGTATATGGACTTAGTATATTATATTCAGGAATTTACATGCATACATGCAATAATAATTGATGGAAAAAGAGCTCGTACATTGGAAGGAGAGCACGGAGAGTTATATGAGAAAGTTTGGAGGGAGGAATGGAAAGGGAGAAGTGCTGTGATTAAAACATAATTTCAAAAGTAAACAATCAAAGTAAATTAAAATGACCTTACCAAATTAATGTCACTAAAATTCTGTAAACATGCAAAATCTGAGCATAGCATATAACATGCACATAGGACAGATATATTAGCTGAGGCTCTGAGAAGAACTTTGAATTCATAGCAGTTGTCCCACATTATATCTGAGAAGGTTTATATCCCTTGTAAACCTGTGACAAAACAGAAGACAGGGGCAAAATGATGATTAGACCCATTTACAAGTAGCTCAGTGAGCAGACTCACTGACTGCAGAGTTGGAAGAGCTAAATTTTGTTAATTTTGGACTGTTTTAAATGTTTCATGTGGTTTTTAAACAACAACAACCCCACATAATATCAGCAAAACATTAATCATAAAAATGAAATAAGGCACAGTACAAAAAATCAGGAAGCAAGGCAGGAATAAGGTGAAAAGGAAGAATCAGCTATGCAATTTCTAAGATTCAAGGCTGCAGATCACCTGTCACCATCATCCACATCCAACACCATCCAACCTGGGTTGTTATATTCTGCCTTACTCACAGGATGCAGTTTTCTGAAGTTAAAGAACTTCAGCTTAGTTTGTCACCTACTCTAGAGGAACAAGGGCAGCAACGCCCAGGTAGAAGAGTGTGGAGGCTATCACAATTTCAATGTCCTTGGGATCCTCCTATCTGCATTTCCACAAGTCTGTGATTTGGTCCCAGATATCATGACTTTTCAATACTGGCTGATCTTTAACAATGTAGGCCATAGAGGAGTGGGAATTAATATTCAGAAGTGTGGCTACATTTTCTTTTTCTACCTTGAAACATTACTGATTTTATACATATACATATACATATACATATACATATACATATACATATACATATACATATACATATACATATACATATACATATACATATACATATACATGTGTGTGTGTATGTGTGTTTTGCATTGAAAATAGGTTCTTTTCTTCTAAAATACTGCTGAGCATCATTTTACCTTTCTTCACTCCTCCTAGCACCATGCCTACCTTCCTTCTTTCCCAGATCTATGTCTCTATCTCCCAACAGAAAAAAGAAGGCCTCCAAGAGATAGCAACAACACATGAAAAAACAAAATACAATAAGCAAGTGCTCTCACATCAAAGATGGACAAGGCAACTTAACAGGAGGAAAAGCATCTCATGAGCAGGAAACAACCTCAGAGACATCCCCACTTCCAAAGTTATGAGTCCCACAAAAGCACAAAGGTAACAGCAACAACATACCTGTAGAAGAGATCCAGCCTTTTAAAATACAAATTTAGCTTTAGGTTTGTTTAATGTGGATATGTTGTAGTGTGCATGCGTGCATGTGTGTGTGTGTGTGTGTGTGTGTGTGTGTGTGTGTGTGTGTGTGTGTATTGCTTATTTGTGGGAAATACAAATGTTGAGAGAGATTGTTCCTCTGGAGCTGGGATTCTAAGCAGGTGTGAGCTGTCCAACATAACTGCTGGGAACTTTACTCCAGTTATCTATAATAACAGTATATGTTCTTATCTGGTGAACCATTTTTCAGCAACCCTGGGTTTTGAACACGGGTTCTGGGAACCAAATTCATTTCTTTGGAATTACCATGTAACCCAGCTCTCCTGGCATGATTTTTTTAACCATTCTGAATGTAAAGATATCAGAATGTATGGAGTTTCATAGAGATTGAACTCAGTGTGTTTCATGAGGTTCTAGAAATGTGACTCTTGTTCATCAAGCTGTACTACTGGCATTGCACTAGATGGGGATCTGGGAATCAGGAACCCAGAGAGGTGAGAACAGTACAGGTAGCCCATGGAACAGGTAGCACATGGAATCTAGTTCACAGTTTAGTCCAACTGTTCATATTCTCATCAAGTTCTGTTTAGTGTTTATTTTATATATCATAATGTTAGTTTCATTTTATAAGAAAATTAATGAAAAAGGAGCTCATCATTTGTCCCAGATATTTGCAGGGGTAAGAAATCAAACTACTGAAGTGATCATTGTTCATAAAAGTAATTATTGTGAAACATTTTTGAAACTGTACTAACATCATTGTTAGAAAAGTACCTGGATAATAGAAATTATAAAAAGAGACTGAAGCTTGCTTGGGTTATCAATCTAAAATCAGTGATATCTCAAGATAGAAAAGAAAAATGCAACCATACCTCTGAATGTTAATTCCCATTCTATGGCTGACATTGTTAAAGATCAGCCAGTGTTGAAAAGCCACGATACTTGTAACTTCACATTTCTTGTCACCTCCATGGAGAGTTTCAGGCTTTTGAAAGAAATCTTCAGAGTAAAAAAAAAAAAAAAAAAAAAAAAAAATCCTTCTCTGAGAAGGGGTGGCTCCTCCTATATATACACTCACCCTAGCATATCAAGTCTCTACCGGACCTGGCACATCCATTCACACTAAAGCCAGACAGTGTAGTACATTTAGGGGAACAGGATCCACAACAGGTAAGTGCATTAAGAAAATTATCACAGTTTTAAGGGCTGAGGGCAGATAGGAAGGGAGAGAAAGATGAGTGGGATTGGAGTACATGATGTAAAATTTACAAGGAATCAATAAAGGTTTTTTGTTTTGTTCTGTTTTGTTTTTGTTTTGTTTTTTTTTGTTTGTTTTTTAAAGTTGTTCCATGTACTTTTGACTTCTGTTGCTCTTAAAATATTTCCCAGAAATGTGAAGGTGACCCATCATGCACCAGTACTTTCTGAGAAAGCAAGGGGACCTATATCCAAATACCAAGTAACCATTTAAAGGTTTGGGTATGGCCACATATACATCTGCAAACCTCTGTTTCATTTGGGGGACAGAGAAGAAAATCACTGAGGGTTTTTTGTTTGTTTGTTTGTTTTTTTGCCTACTTACTAAGCTCAGTAAACAGACTTGGACTCAAGGAATAAGGTGTTTAGTAATAGAGTACTACACCACTGACTTATTCTTGGTCCTTCAGTTATATCCAGAGTTCATGAACACACAGAAACACACACACACACACACACACACACACACACACACACACACACACACAACATTATTGACTGTATTTCTGATTAACTCAAGTATCTCTTTCTTCTCAAATATTTGACTTCCAGTTTTGAAGTATTTAAATATAGAAAACCATGAAACTAGACCTTTTCCTGTCATCTGTATTTTAAAAGATATTTTTCTTTCTGCTCTTGAGCATGTTGTCAGTTTGAGTTGTGATTGGAATAGGTAAGTATCTTCCAGCCAAGTTCAATTATGCTATCATCTCTCTTTCTGGCTGCCATAGTCCCTTATGTTCACCCTACATTTGCTTTCTGGGTCAGTGTACAAGACCTGTCTCTCTTATCACATCCTGCATTCAGAGCTCATGTAATTATAATCCTTCTCACAGGTGCTTATATTGGCCTCTATTTCCTGTTGAATGGGCTGGGGAAGCATCCCAGAGCTCCTGTCACTCACTGTGAGCTCTACAGGAACATTAGCAGGCCATTGTGTGTCTTACCTTAAGCACAACTAGCAGATAAATGAACACAGGTACTCCAAAATCTTGATTTAGGGAGATGCCAAACAAAGAAGTCAGGTTCAGTTTGCAGGGGCCTTCTTGTTGGCAATATGAGACTCAAATGATTCTATAGAATGCCTTTTCTAGAAATCTCTTGATTTTTGCCTTTGGAAAGATTCCCCAACAGGCCAGGTATCCACATTAATAATGTAACTTGTTTTATGTTTTCACTTAAAACTCTAATAATTCAGCCACAAAGAGTGGAAAGGATGGTAAGATTTGAACTCAAGGTCTTGGTTTGCATTTGATTCCTCCAGCTATCCTTCTGTGCCTTGGTGTCAAAGGAAATTTGCTATGTACTCTTTTTCTTGATCATTCCTCTCACATCCTACCATGTTGGGCTTGATCTGTAATGAAACTATTTGTGACCTATCATCTTTCATACAACCCTCTCCATTTCCCTTTCCCAGTTTTTACATGATATGGATTTTTCTTTTGTGTACAGCATGGTCAAAACCTTGGAGCAAATAATGCCTTTGTCAAGTAGTCATAACAACTAATGTAATTTTCAAGGCTATAGTCATGGATCTACTGTTTATCTGTAATTAAAGGAGAAGATGAGGGCCACTGGGCCCTCTCTGGAAGTCTAAATATTGTTTTTTCTCCCTTTCCCCACCTGCAAGTGATTTTGAGAGATTCTAGAGAATAAAAGAACAGAAAGGTTAACTTAAAAGGGCACTTCATATTAGTACTTCCTGGAGGTCATCATCCATGATTTGGTGGGTGCCCCCACACACAGAGACACACTTGTACCTAGATCCTCATACTGATGTAAAAATATACACATACACATATGCACATACACACATACAGACACATTATTATGCCTACATATATAGCCACACATAGTGATAATGATAAATGCCAATATATTTCTTACACTTAATTTTAATAAAGGTTCTATATCAAGAGCAGTAAGAAAGGTCAGTCATAAGGGTTACAAATTTTCTACTCATAGAGAGTCTCAGTAGGCAGAAAAGCTAAAAAAAAAAATAATAATAATGAAGAAGAATATTTCACAACAGTTAAATTTAACAATGCTGATGATTCTGTCCACCTCTTCCAGCATATTCTTAGAAATGTAAATGCCAGGGGAAGGTGGGGAGTGTGTGTGTGTGTGACATGACATGGCCATTGCATTCCTGAACTTATAGCAGGTGTAATTACCTTCACAAGATTTGTGAAAGATTGGACCCTCAATATTCTGTCACAGAGAAAGAGATCACCTGTCCCACCCAACTCATATGATCTGTAGGCAGTTAATAGTTGGAGGGGAGTTAAAGACATTTTCTTCAGGAAAATAGTCATTGGTAAGTTTCCCATGCTCCTGTAATAAATCCTACCTAATCCATGCTCCTCTAAGTAACTCTCTTGATACTCATTGGTTCATTCCCTCAAAAATAAAGGACATAATTTGCACACAGGCACAGGGGCTATGTCCCACAGAACCCTAGAAGCTTTAACAATTCTATTCACACTCTTGGGATAATTGGTCAGAGGAGACTGTTTCCTGGATTTCTTGCCTATAAGGAGAATTACTGATAGAGTGGTTACTGATTACCATGGACCCAATTGTGAGGATTTAACTGTCTTGAGCTTTGAAATACTGTAAATTCCAGTCAGTCTTTCCACAAAGATCTGTGATTTGTCCATTTTATTCAGGTCTTAGTTTTTTTCCTTTCCAAATATACTTCTGGGATAATGTTGTGGTTCATCTTGGCTAGCAGTTGAGACATGTACCTATGGGTGAATCTGTGAAGTTACTTCCTGGAATGACCGACGGAGGAGGCAAGATTTTCTCCAAAGAAGGTAGCAACTTTATAAAATATGAAATATAAGGAGCCCAGGGAAAAGATGCAAGTTTTTTGTAACTTCTTTGACTGCAGGCAAGTGCATCCATGTGGCTGGGTATGCTGCCCTTCACTGAAACAGAATGGATCTTCTGCCTCTTTCCAGTGAGGATTATGAACTCCACAGGGGTCCTCTCTAAGCCCCCAGTAGCAGACTAGGACTTTTACAGCATCCAGCCTTGCTGAGCAGGTACTTGGCTCTCAATCTCACCAGGCTGTGGATGGCCATCATTAAATTACACAACCTTTATCAGGTAGGGCAATCTAATGAATTCCCTGGGTTCTAGGTAACCACACTTTCAGTGATCTATCTCTGGAGAGCCTTAACTAATACATACGGCAAGTGAGCACTGGTCAGCCCCCACTCTCCAGCATGCTGCTTGCATCTTCCATGCAGGAGTAGAGGATGCTTTAAAATTATGCATCTTAAAATAGAGTATGTAAAACACTGGAGAGACAGAGAGAAAGAGAGAGAGAGAGAGAGAGAGAGAGAGAGAGAGAGAGAGAGAGAGAGAGAGAGAATGCCTGTTTCCAAAGAAAATGAAAACAGTAAATAATTTTAAAGCATGTTTAAACAAAACCTAAATCTATCTTCTCTGTATAATAAGGCCACATTACCTGAAATGAGCAAAAGTGCATGCAGTTTCTACTCTATGGTGCTGTGTAGTTTTGTAAAGCAGAACAAGATACAATCTCTTCACCATCCTTGATATAGCACACAAAGACAAAGCCAAGCTTGTCAGATGCATTCTAACTGACTGGAGGGTTTGAGACTTATGGCTTCACTTCATGAAGCCCTAGGCTTTAATATACAGGATGTTAAAATCGGATATATTCTGTGGGGCATGGGTGTAGGGAACCGTGGGTATGTGGGAAGAGTGGGTAGGGAGAAAGCCCGCATCTAGCCAGAATTCTGGTGCTCTGAGCAGCAGACATGGGAGAACTGCTGGATGCTTTCCACATGGAACCGGGTGGGCATCTGGCTGTGTGAAGCCACTGACCCCACACATCTTGGGTGGACAATGGACAGCCCATGATACAAGGTTCTCAGTCTCTGGCATCCCACCCTGGATACAGCAGAGTTGCTGAGAAAAGAATAGGTTTCCCAGGGTGTCACTAGGCCCTAGACATAAGGGAAGAGGGCAGGGGGAGAGGGAGGGTGCTGGATGGTTCCCACACAGTCAAATGTCTTTAGTCAGGACCTTGATGAACAGAGAAAGTCTATGGTTTTAGAGCTTTATTGTAGAAAGCCAGGGGCAAAAAGAGAAGATAAGAGAGAGAGAGAGAGGCTGGCCGTGACCAAGATGAGAGAAGGGGGAAGAGAAAGATAGAAAAGGAGCTAGAGAGTAAGAAAATGAAGGCTTAGAAAAAAAGGGTTAAAAACTTAAAGAGGGAGTAAGGAAAGAAAAAGCTTAAGAAAGCAAGGAAGCACCAAACAGCCCCTCTTATAGTGGNCTTGTTATCTTGCTGTTGCTAGGTAACTATGGGGAGGAGTCTAGCCAGAAGGCCAGAAACTTGGGACATTGTCTACAGGACTGCTAGCCACATGCTTCTCTTGTGGGGGCTGTGGAGCTGCTAACTTCGACAGGAACCAGGGTTCCAGGAGACATGGTCAATCAGCTACCATCCCATGTAGGTGGAAATTATCACCAATCATGTCCTTCCGGGTTTTTAAGACCTCAGCTGGACTGGAGACCAGGCTTTCTGTGCATAGTCCATGGCCCCACAATATACTTCACAGTACAGGAGTTAAAGGAAAGATGGAGGATCAATAAAAGGCTACAGGACCAACATCAGTAGAGAACACATTTCAGGAAGAATTTTACTCTTTTGCTAATGTGTCTAAAGGATAATAACTTGTTCTGCATGAGGCACACACCTGGAAAGCTTTTGATCAATGCACTAAAGAAAATGATATATTATGTATCAGAGTGTCATGTATAAAGGCTGCCCAACTTTTTAAAAAAAATATTTTTACTTTTTTACAGAAAGTGAAATTTAATTTCTCTCAGAGTCCCAGGTTTTTAATACCAAATTGACAATTCTGAGATATCCAGATGTCATGACTAAGCAGTAAACTGGTTCTCAGTTTTACAGTGTGAAACATTTATTGTTGGAATACCCAGCTGTTAATTTAAAACCAATATAATTAAACTTGTAATGCATGTTTCTTTGGAGTCTGTGGACACTTCAGATGGGATAAGTGGGACTATATTAATCCCCGTTCAAGGTTTTCATTGCTCTCTTCCCTAGCAATAGTCAATGGGTCACCATTTCATTGTGGTTTGTCACCTAGCCTAAAGCTTCCATTTCTCTGAAGCATGGACTATTTCTTTTCACATTCTGTGAATCTCTGTGTATGATACACCACAAAGGGGAGAGGAAGTGGGGACTCCATTCTTATTCAGCCAATCAACATTTCATCTTTAGTTATATACACACCAATAACCCTATCAGGTTCCAATGAACATTTCTAATACAATGGTCATAGGTGCAGTCTTAGTTAAATTCAATGAGTCATAAATTATACCAAAAGTTATGACTGGAGGTAGGAAGTCATTAGCGATGATGGGATGGAATAAAAGATGGTAGAAAGGTAATAATAATATTGTACATATATGAACTCATTGATCAAGAAATGTTACAAATAAAATATTTAAAATTAAATACTACTTCTGATATTTATTATTCATTCATGAATTTTGTTGACCAAAAAGAAGGTATACAATTCTTCATTTTGATTAAGATTAGTGATTGATAAGAAAAGTTCATTCCATTTTAAGTCGAGCTAGCCTTAGGCAGGTTGTCCTAGGTTCTACAAGAAAGCAGGCCGAGCAAGCCATGTAAACAGCACTCCTCTATGTCCTATACATTAATTCCTGCCTCCGGGTTCTTGCCTTGCTTGAGTTCCTACCCTAAATTTCCTCAGTGATAGACTATTACCTGGAAGTGTGAGCAAAATTAAACCCCTCCTCTCCAATTTGTTTCATTTTCTTTTGTTTCATGTTTTTCTTTGTTTGTTTGTTTTTGTTGTTGTTGTGCTTATTTGTTTGTTGTCAGAGTGTTTCAACACAGAAAAAGTTGCCCTCACTAAGAGAGAAATTGGTTCCAGGAGATGGGTGCTTCTGTTACAACCCTAATAGAACTGATTTGTTTTGTGGAGAATTACAGAACGACTTTGGATGTTTTAGTTGGATTAGCCCTTGAGATTTCATAGATTAGGATGCTGTTTTATCAGATCCTGGAAGATGAATGTGTTAAGAACAATGCAGAAGATGATGGCTATCATTAACTTTTAGAGGGAAAATTAAAGTTCCTTGAAGTATCTTTTGGGGTTGTTTTCTAGTTTGAATGCAGAATTTGTGGTTTCAATCAGCTGGGTCTGAAGAATCAGGAGTAATTAACAAGAGTCCAGCACCACTGAAGAGAAATATTTGCAGTACTGTGACAATTGATGCTCATTAGCTGGATCTGAAAAATTAGCAGTGACTAAGAAGAAACCAGCATTGTTGGGTGAAGTCTCCTGGGAAGACCTTCCTAAAGATCATCACATAAAAGTTGTGTTTCAGTAGCAGCAAGATTGTATTTGTTGTGGTAGCCAAATTTGATAGAGTAAGGTACACCCAGGTACAGTTGATTTTGAAGGTATCAAAAGGTCATGGAAAGTAGTTCAGACATGGCACTTTGAAAGACCAGAAGAGGCCATTTTTAAAGATGCAGTTTCAGTAGTAGTCAAAACCCACAGATTCGTAGGTCATACAGAAAAGTTGAAGCTTGGGGCTATGTGTGTGTGTGTGTGTGTGTGTGTGTGTGTGTGTGTGTGTGTGTGTGTAACTATGAATATACATGTGGAGGTTCACCATCAACATACAATTTATCATTCAGCCTTGACCTTATTTTCTAATATTTATGTTTTTACTTATTTGTCGATTTGCAATATATCTATACTGTGAAGTGTCAAATGATCACTAAGTAAATTTTTTGTTTTATTGTCAGAGGATGTGATACCCTTGGGTGGTACTCATCATGCAGTACTTTTTGCTATATTGTTGAATTTTATCTAGTGGATTCCTTTCAAGTTTGCATTGTGATAGTAGATTTACAGGCCCATTCCAACCTGGAATTATCCATAACAACCAAAGAGTAAAATTCACTGTTATACACTATCAACTGTTCCAGTGTGATTGCTATGGAAATATGTCATATTCATTCAATGATAAAAGGAAAGAGAAGGTGCCCTATGTCTATGACAGCCAATAGCGTATGATAGCTTCCTAGCATATGCCTTTGCCCAAGTACAGTTTTGTAACTTGTGGATGCTAACAGTAATAATCATGATTTCCCAAACAATATTATCAACTTAAAAAATTACTGTTTTCACATTACTGTCCTCCCTTTGTTCATTTTAAAGAGCATATTCCATAAGAAATATAGAGTTCACTAATATTTGTAAATTGTTTGCTGTGTGTAAATTAATAATGGCTTCCCCTTTCTTTTCCTCAACAATTAGAGACTGCTCTTTCTACTCTAGATCATTCATCACCCAGACCTCATATCCGTAGCCTCCCAGCAGAGCTGTCAAAGGATGTTCATTTCTGTAGGTATTTCCTTCATGCCTGGCTACTTAAATAGGTCATTTTCCACATATTTCTCTTTCTGTGGCTATTGAGTTATGTGAGGGTAGGCTTACTGAGCTACGGAGCAAAGATAATCCCCAGCAAATGCATCAATTGAACAACTTTCAAGTCAAATTTATAATGATGTCAAAGTCATTTTAGAAAACATTTCATCTATATATCACTGAAGAATAAGGCAGCCAGGACAAATATTTAGCAAATTTTTAGCAGGCACTTGCTTTTTGGAACACAAAGTAGAGAAATGAAAGCATGATCAGGATTGTCTTTCATTAACAAATCACCCTGTTCAGTTTCATGGATAAGACTTGCTTACCCAATAACATTACAAGAGACTGTAGAAAAATATCAGAACTTATGTTTCAGCCCTAAGCCATGAACCATATGAAATTAATCCCCATGAGTATGAAAAGAATTCTACCTTAAATAACTATCATGACAAGTATTGCTGATTGCATTAGAATCTAGTGTACAAAGAGAAAAAGTTTCCAGTGATAGAGATTTGTGTTCCAGAGGCAAACGGGAGTTGATGTTAAATTCCAGTGATGATGTTATCCTGGACAAGAGCTCTTTAGAAGAAGAAGAAACATTATATACAGCAATTTTGTAGTAGCCAGGGCATCATAACTTATGACCTAGAGGACATGACAAGTCCTTATGTAGGATATATTACTATTTAATCCAAAGTATACACATGCAAAGCTGTGTGTGGAGGCCAGAAATAAGCTGCTGTTTCTGAGTAGAACTGACATTGCCTTTCCTTGTAGGTTAGTCCTGCTGGTCCGTGGGCAGTGACATGTTTTATGTAGAAGATCTTCAAGTTATACAAGGTTTACAGCAAAAAAGCAATAGGTATAAAAGTACAGGAGAGCTTTGAGGTTGTCAAAGCACACTCCTATTAACTAGGTGATTTATAAAATCAATAGTGTTTCATAATTTTAGAGAAGAGATCTTTGCAAATTAAAGAGCTGTGGGGCTGAATGTTCTCAGAAAGTACCAAGGAGTATTTTTCCATGTTTCTTCCCAGCATTGGTTGATTCCTACAAGTGGTAAGTGTTTCTTGGTTTATAAATTAATCAGGCCAGTCCCTGCCTCTTTTGTCTATGACTCATACATACAACAACATGGGTGGGGGCCAATTAACCTGTCTAGTTTGACATGGTCTGCTAAGCCAAAAACTCAACTTATGTTAGGAATTCACAATGTAGCTGCATGAAAAGTGAACTGCAGAGATCCACCTGTTTCTGCATCTCCATCATTGGGATTTCAAATGCACAACACCAAGCAAAACTTTATTTGCTTGTGTTAAGAGGATTGAAATCAGGTCTTCAAGCATTTTTCTGCACAGCATTCTGCCAGCCTATCCTCTACTCTGGTTAAAGACACCAGTCACCTATTTTAGAGGCTCTATGAATTCCAGAGAGGTCATATGAAGATTAGACACATGAGCAAACAAACTGTTTCCAAAAAGATCATATTTTGAAATTATTGGTGCAGAAAATATTTTGGGGAAATTTTTCAGCTAATCACAATAAGCTTGCTCATACACAAAGTTACTAATGAGCCAAATCATGATATAATCTTACAGTATTCACTTCTAATTCCCTTGAGTGGAAGAGTATCATTACTATTGTGTTTTACCTTTTTTCACGTGTGTGTGTGTGTGTGTGTGTGTGTGTGTGTGTGTGTATCTGTGTGTCTCTCTGTATATGTGTGAATGTATGTCTGTGGTGTGTTTATGAGTTTATATGTGTAAAATCATGCATGCGTTTTTGTTAGCATGAATACAATGGTATGAGATTGAAATTAATAACAGATTCTTCTTAAAATTATTTTATTAGATATTTTCTTCATTTACATTTCAAATGTTATCCCCAATGTCCACTATAACTTCCCCCAACCCTGCTCCCCTGCCCACTCACGCACACTTCTTGGCCCTGGCATTCCCCTGTACTGTGGCATATAAAGTTTGCAAGACCAAGGGCTCTCTCTTCACAATGATGGCTGACTAGGCCATCTTCTGCTACATATGCAGCTAGAGACAGGAGCTCTGGGGGTACTGGTTAGTTCATATTGTTGTTCCACCTACAGGGTTGCAGCCCCCTTCAGNTCCTTGNNNACTTTCTCTAGCTCCTCCANTGGGGGCNCTGTGTTCCATCCAATAGNTGACTGTGANCATCCACTTCTGTGTTTGNCAGGCACTGNCATAGCCTCACAAGAGGCCACTATATCAGGATCCCTTCAGCAGAATCTTTCTGGTATGTGCAATAGTGTCTGGGTTTGGTGGCTGATGATGGGATAGATCCCCAGATGGGATAGTCTCTGGATAGTCTATCCTTTTATCATAGCTCCAAACTTTGTCTCTGTAACTCCATTTATATATATTTTGTCCCCTATTCTAGGGAGGAATGAAGTATCCACACGTTGGTCTTACTTCTTTTTGGTTTTCTTGTGTTTTGCAAATTGTATCTTGGGTATTCCAAGTTTCTGGGCTAATATTCACTTATCAGTGAATGCATATCAAGTGACTTCATTTGTGATTGGGTTACCTCACTCAGGATGATATTCTCCAGATATATCCATTTGGCCAAGAATTTCATAAATTCTTTGTTTTTAATAGCTGAGTAGTACTCCATTTTGTAAATATACCACATTTTCTGTATCCATTCCACTATTGAGGGACCTCTCGGTTCTTTCAAGCTTCTGGCTATTATAAATAAGGCTGCTATGAACATAGTAGAGTATGTTTCCTTATTACCAGTTGGAAGATCTTCTAGGTATATGCCCAGAAGAGGTATTGCTGGATCCTCCAGTAGTACTATGTCCAATATTCTGAGGAACCACCAGACTTATTTCCAAAGTGGTTGTACAAGCTTGCAATCCCACCAGCAATGGAGGAGTGTTCCTCTTTCTCCACATCCACGCCAGCATCTACTGTCCCCTGAATTTTTAATCTTAGCCATTCTGACTGGTGTGAGATGAAATCTCAGGGTTGTTTTGATTTGCATTTCCCTAATGATTAAGCATGTTGAACATTTTTTCAAGTGTTTCTCAGCCATTCAGTATTCCTCAGTTGAGAATTCTTTGTTTAGCTCTGTACCCCATTTTTTAAATGAGATGATTTGAATTTCTGGAGTCCAGCTTCTTGAGCTCTTTGTATATATTGGATATTAGTCCTCTATCAGATTTAGAATTGGTAAAAACCCTTTCCCAATCTGTTGGTGGCCTTTTTTTCTTGTTGACAGTGTCTTTTGCCTTACAGAAGCTTTGAAATTTCATGAGGTCCCATTTGTCAATTCTTGATTTTATAGCACAAGCCATTACTCTTCTGTTAAGGAATTTGTTCCCTGTGCCGCCCATATCTTTGAGGCTTTCCCCAACTTTCTCATCTATCAATTTCAGTGTCTCTGGTTTTATGTGGAAGTATTTGATCCACTTGAGCTTTGTACAAGGTGATAAGAATGGGTCAATTCTCATTCTTCTACTTGATAACTGCCAGTTGTGCCAGCACCATTTGTTGAAATTGCTTTCATTTTTCTATGGGATGGTGTTAGCTCCCTTGTCAAAGATCAAGTGACCATAGGTGTTTAGATTCATTTCTGGGATTTCAGTTCTATTCCATTGGACTACCTGTCTGTCGCTGTACCAGTACCATGCTGTTTTTTTTTTTTTTTTTTTTTTTTTTTTTTTTTTTTTTTTTTTTTTTTAATTGCTCTGTAGTACAGTTTAAGGTC
>NW_018393432.1:40089-41281 GCF_900095145.1 Mus pahari
TGATTTTAGTGAGATTGCTTCGAGTCTCTCTCCATTTACTTTGATGTTGGCTACTGGTTTGCTGTAGATTGCTTTTATTATGTTTATGTAGGAGCCTTGAATTCCTGATCTTTCCAAGACTTTTATCATGAAGGGGTGTTGGATTTTGTCAAATGTTTTCTTAGCATCTAACAAGATGATCATATGATTTTTGTCTTTGAGTTTGTTTATGTAGTGGATTACATTGATGGATTCCTGTATATTAAACCATCCCTGCATCCCTGGGATGAAGCCTACGTGGTCATGATGGATGATCGTTTTGATGTGTTCTTGGATTCAGTTTGCGATGATTTTATGGAGTATTTTTGCGTTGATATTCATAAGGGAAATTGTTCTTAAGTTCTCTTTCTTTGTTGGATCTTTGTGTGGTTTAGGTATCAGAGTAATTGTGGCTTCATATAATGAATTGGGTAGAGTATCTTCTGTTTCTATTTTGTGGAATACTTTGAGGAGAGTTGGAATTAGATCTTCTTTTAATTTCTGATAGAACTCTGTACTAAACCCATCTGGTCCTGGGATTTTTTTGGTTGGGAGACTATTAGTGACTGATTCTATTTCTTTAGTGAAATGGGACTGTTTAGATCGTTAATCTGATCCTGAGGTAATTTCGATACCTGATATCTTTTTAAGAAGTTGTCCATTTCATCCAGGTTATCCAGTTTTGTTGAGTACATCCTTTTGTAGTAGGATCTGATGATGTTTTGGATTTCCTCAGGATCTGTTCTTATGTCTTCCATTTCATTTCTGCTTTTTTAAGAATACTGTCCCTGTGCCCTCTAGTTAGTCTGGCTAAGGGTTTATCTCGTTGATATTCTTAAGGAACCAGCTCCTGGTTTAGTTGATTCTTTGAATAGTTCTTTTTTTCCCACTTGGTTGATTTAAACCCTTAGTTTGATTATTTCCTGCCCTCTATTCTTCTTGGGTGAATTTGCTTCCTTTTGTTCTAGAGCTTTTGGGTGTGCTGTCAAGCTGCTAGTTTATGCTCTGTCTAGTTTCTTTTTGGAGGCACTGAGGGCTATAAGCTTTCCTCTTAGGAATGCTTTCATTGTGTCCCATAAATTTGGGTATGTTGTGGCTTCATTTTCATTAAACCCTAAAAAAAAGTCTTTAATT
Organism: Mus pahari; assembly: GCF_900095145.1. Lineage (NCBI taxonomy): Eukaryota > Metazoa > Chordata > Mammalia > Rodentia > Muridae > Mus > Mus pahari. The sequence goes on from NW_018393432.1 coordinate 41,242, forward strand.
TCTTTCTTTATTTCATCCTTTACCAAGGAATCATTGAGAA
>NW_018393432.1:42094-50034 GCF_900095145.1 Mus pahari
TCTATGTCTTTTTATTGGGGAATTGAGTCCACTGATGTTAAGGGAAATTAAAGAAAAGTAATTGCTTCCTGTTATTTTTGTTGTTAAAGTTGGGATTCTGTTCTTGATGCTGTCTTGAGGTTTGTTGAAGGATTACTTTCTTGCTTTTTCTAAGATATATTTTCTGTCCTTGTGTTGATGTTTTCCCTTTATTATCTGTTGAAGGGCTGGATTTGTGTATAGATATTGTGTGAATTTAGTTTTACCATGGAATATTTTGGTTTCTCCATCTATGGTAATTGAGGGTTTTGCTGGGTATAGTAGCCTGGGCTGGCATTTGTTTTCTCTTAGTGTCTGCATAATGGCTCTCCATGCTTTTCTTGCTTTCATAGTCTCTGGTGAGAAGTCTGGTGCAATTCTAATAGGCCTGACTTTATATGTTACTTGACCCTTTCCCCTTGGTGCTTTTAATATTCTATCTTTATTTAGTGCATTTTTTGTTCTGATTATTATATGTCGGGAAGAATTTCTTTTCTGGTCCAGTCTATTTGGAGTTATGTAGGCTTCTTTTATGTTCATGGGCATCTCTTTCTTTGGGTTCCAGAAATTTTCTTCTATAAATTTGTTGAAGATATTTGCTGGCCCTTTAAGTTAAAAATATTCATTCTCATCTACTCCTATTATCCATAGGTTTGGTCTTCTAATTGTGTCCAGGAATTCCAGGATCATTTTGCATTTTGCATTTTCTTTAATTGTTGTGTTCTCTATGTTCTCTATGGAATCTTCTGTACCTGAGATTCTGTCTTCCATTTCTTGTATTCTGTTGCTGNTGTTCACATCTATGGTTCCTGATTTCTTTCCTAGGGTTTCTATCTCCAGAGTTGTCTCACTTTGGGTTTTCTTTATTGCTTCTACTTCCCTTTTTAGGCCTTGGGTGGTTTTGTTCAATTCCATCACCTGTTTAGTTGCGTTCTCCTCTGTTTCTTTAAGTACGTCTATCTCTTTAGCAGCGTTCTCCTGTATTTCTTTAATGACTTGTACCTCTTTAGCAGCATTCTCCTGTATTTCTTTAAGTAAGTTATTTATGCACTTCTTAAAGTCCTCTACCAGCATCATGAGGTATGCTTTTAAATCTGAGTCTTGCTTTTCGGGTGTGTTGCGGTATCCAGGACTGGATGACATAGGAGTGCTGGGTTGTGATGATGGTATGTGGTCTTGGTTTCTGATAGTAAGATTCCTATGTTTGCCTTTTGCCATTTGCTGATGTCTGGAGTTAGTTGTTATAGTTGTCTCTGGTTGGAGCTTGTTCCTCCTGTGATTCTGTCAGCCTCTGTCAGCAGTCCTGGGAGTCCAGCTCTCTCCTGAATCTCAGTGTTCAGAGTACTCTCAGCATGCAAGCTTTCCTCTTGGAGGGAAGGTGCACAGAGATCTGGTGCTCAGATCGGCCTCCTGGCTGAAAATGTAGGCCCAAAACAGGGCCTGTCCCTGAATATGTGTTGCCTCTGCAGTTTGCACAGTCACCTGCACAGGCTAGACTCTGAGGGACCCTAGACACAAGTTGTCTCTCTCACGTGCTGTGGCAGACAGAGCCCTCCTTGGTGGCCACCTTTCCTCTGGAAGAGAAGGTTCCCAAATGTCTGGAGCCCAAAACAGGATCTTTCTCAGAAGCTAGATTGCTTCTACCTGTCCCAAAACTGTGTAGCTTCTGTAGACCACACTCTCACCAGTGCAGACTGGAGCCTGGGCACACTGGGGCAAAGAGTTTCCCTTACCAGGTCAGACAGTCAGAGCCCTTCTGGGAGGACAACTCTGCTCTGGCAAGGATGATGCCTGGATGTCTGGAGCCAGAAACAGGGTCTGTCCCAGAATCAGTGTCGCTTCTGCAGTCAGCCCTCTCCCTGGCAATGACCAGAGCTTGGGTGTAGTGGAGCAAAGATGGCTTCCTTACCAGCTCAGGCAGTGAGAGTGTTCCCAGGCAGACACCTCTCCTCTGGAGGGGATGGTGCCCAGGTGACTGAAGCCAGAAACAGGGTCTCTCCCTGAAGCTGTGTCGCTTCTGCAATCTGCTCTCTCCCCGCTTCTACAATCTGCTCTTTCTCCGGCAAAGACCGGAGCCTGGGTGTACTGGAGCAAAGATGGCTCCCTTACCAGCTCAGGCAGTGAGAACACTCCAGGGCAGACACCTCTCCTCTGGAGGGCATAATTTCAGACTCTTAAATGCTGATCTTCATCTTCTATGCTTTTTATAACAGGTTCTCTCTGTTGTCAGCACCTGTGTATGCCAGGATTACTGGTCCAATAACTTCTGAAAATCCCTGCTTCTCTGTCCCCCACTGTAGGATGGCCAGCATGACAGATGTTTATTTAGGTTCTCAAAACTAAGTATGATATATAATCAGGTGCTCAAAATTGTGTCAAGTAATTTCCCTATGTTGTTGTTTTGTCATTAGTATATTGTGCTTATACTCTTACAGCTAAGTGAATTCTTATTTCTCTTGATAGTTTTGTCTTTAAATATAACCCACGCAATGCTTCCTCACAACTCCTGATATCTAGTTGCCTTGTTTCAGAAGAAAATTTAATAATTATGTTCTTGGAGATAGTCATGTCTATAAGCTGTCTGACCCCAGATGAAATGTCATATATAAAGGACTTGTTCAATGTTTTTTTTTTCTTTTTTGTTGTTTTGGTTGTTTTTGTTGTTGTTGTTGGGTTTTTTATTTTTTATTTTGTTTTTGTTAAATGAAGTAAATGGCTTCCTGATTCATTCAAGAGAACTGAAGCAGAAAATAGATGAGCATAGTTTTAGAAATCTTTAGGCACTGCTACCAGGATGTTTAGCAGAATGGATACTCATAAAGATGGTAGACAGTCTTTGATTTCATTGTGACCCACTTTACATACACTAAAGTCATTATCTCCTACTTTGGTTGTCTTTTAAACCTGTTTCTGCCTCAGGGATCTAGGTAAATTGCTCTCTGAGAATGGAGCAGGATTACACTGTTTCATTAGCATCACTTTAATTTAAACTGTATAACTCATCTCTCCTTTGTGCTCAGATTTAGGACATGAGCTCTTGATTTAAGCAAATCTGATTTGTGAACCCTGCCTCTTGGTAATTTTGTAATCCTGAGCAGAACTTCATAACTCTGGGTGATAGAGTCTGAATCTACCAGATATTTTTAAAGCCTACATCAGACTCAGTGGGCTGTTCTACATAGACTCCTAGCATTCCATACATGGGAAAAGTGCATAAAGCAAGATTATTTAAATGCTTACATAATAAAATTGTTTGAATTGCCTAAGTCTTCTCTTCTTCCCTCAAAGGAAAAATGCTAAGAGTGCTGTGATATTCACACTGCTTAACCAGGGTGATAATAAAGCCAGTGAATTGCAGGCTTGGAAGCATAAGGATCTCTGATCTATTCTCAGAAACAGCATTAAAAATGCCATTTTTAGTGGTGCTTACTGATAATCACAGCACTGGGGAGAAAGACCAGTGGAACCATGGAGCTCAATGAGGGGCTCCTTTGTGAATCTCAGGCCAGTGAGACCTCTGTCTCAATACAATAAACAAGGTAGATAATGTCTGAGAAATGGCAGCTGAAGTTGTTCCTCTCTTTCACAGGTGTGCACAACCAAACCCACAAGTACCTGCATACGAGCACGGACATTTTAGTGCTGTTCACATGTCTGGTTGTATTCTCAGAGGACAATAGCGTCTGTAGATTTTGGAGACTAAGGAACTACTTAGTGTTATGAGAAGGAACTGAGGTCTCAAGGATGGCTTCTAGATTGTTGATTATTCCCCTGCTCTGATTCCTTCAGGGTGGAGTGATCATCTTCAATTTTGATGTCACTGCCATTTTGCACAATGTTAGTGACAAGCTTTCTCCTGGATTCCACACATCAGGGATGAGAAGTGTTGCTAATAGCCATGGGTGCGTAGGTGTGAAGGTATAAACCACTGTGCTGTGTCACTGATATTTCTCACTGCAGTGGTACTGGTTTTTGCTAATATAACCTTATGGCAATTTGGCACAATTCACATAAAATGTTCCATTGCTAAATTAAAATTTTAATGAAAAGCTTATGCACTCAACATTTCCTAGATATTTTAATAGCATCAAAATGTTAAAGTGATTAAAAGTTATAGTTCAGGATAATTGTAGTATAATAAATTAAAGTCTATGTATATTCATAGAACAAATGCATTTCATTTAAATGTATATATATATAAATGTATATTTGAATAATATGTATATTACTATTCACACATACACATTTACATTAATATATGCACTACATGTTTTGAGAGAATTTTTCAACTTTTGCATAAATATTAGGGTTGCATCCTGAAAGTAGATTTTTTTTTCATTCACATCTATACATTTAATTACAGCCATTTGGAAGACTTCAAGGTCCAGAAACACACATATACAACAAGAACAAGAACAACAACTACAACAATATTAAAAATGGTTTATAAATATCCACATTAATTTTTGAGGTTTATAGAACTTAAAATTTTGAGTGACTCTAATTTTAAAATTGTTCCATATTGTCATTGAAGTACAATCATGCAATTGGTTATATGATAATTTGGCTTTCTCATTAAATAGAACTGACCAAACCATTTATTAGGTTATCATCTAATTGTTTCAGAAATTATTATGTGACAAATACATCTGCAAATAGAACATTGACAAGCTGTCATAATGTGTTGAGGGAGTTGCACAAAAGATGATGTATAAGCTGTGGCCAGAATACCTAACAGGGAAAGAAATGCTGAAAGAACTCAGAGCCTCACAGAATAAGAGTTTTTTTGTCTAAGAGAGAGGGTAGCAGGGAGGTTGTCCTTTATTTAGAAATTCCTCAAGGTATAAGCACTTGAATGTGTACACCCATACTATTAATGCAGCCTTAGTATTTCCAGGTGTGGAGAAAGCTAGCTCAAGAGAAGGGGTATCCAGACCCTGGACTTGTTTAAACAAAGATTTCCTATTATCTCTCCTAAGTGGCTTGGGCTAACTCTCTTATACTGGTTGCAGTTCTTCTCCAGTCCATGTGCTCTTTGTTTCTTGGTTTTGAAGTGTATATGCAAATGCATGTGTGACTATATGTATCCCTGTGCATAAATGCAGGGTCTAGAGAAGGATATCCTGTAATCTAATCTGCCACTCTCTGACCTAGTCTCTTGATAAAATGTTTCTGTTTGAACTTTGAGCTATCTGGTACACAGAAAGATCTGTGATTCTCCTATCTCCCTGTATAACTCTGGGCTTAAAATGGTGTGTTGCCACACCTGGGAGTTCACATAAGTATTTGCATCTGGTCTCAGTGCTGGTGCAACAAGCACTTTTGCTTCTTAACTCATTGAACCACATGAGCCCTATGTATCTATCTTCTTCCATTCTCACAAACATACAACACTTACATAAATGTAATATCTGAGGTAGAAGTACATCAAAAATGCAGCTACATTAGAGTAAGTCAGCACATGCCATATTAAAGTAATGCAGGATACTATGCATTTAATGTGTCCATGTTCACCTGAAGTGGACCCACAATCCTCAGGATGCATAGCTGACTTGGAACTTATCCCTTCTAAATACTCAGTTTCTCAATATATTAATGGAAGTCTAGCCCTCTATCATTGCAGTTTGTAATGAGAATGATGAGACAAAGAAGTAGCCAAATCATTACAAAGTCAAAATTGCTTCTAGGGAAAAATTACCATGACACTTGATCTACCAAAAAGCCTGAAACATACATCTCCCCATCTCCCCATGCATTTGTCTTCCTCTCAGAGAAGGCTTCTATATCTTATTTTTAATAACAACTTAATCTGTTATCTTACACATTTGATACCTTAAATTATAATCAAACAAAACAAGAAATGAGTGACCCAGTATTCTTTGATAACTCCAGTGCAGTTCTAAGAACATCTTTTAAAATTTTGTTGTAGTTTTGAGTGTGTGTGTGTGTGTGTGCATGTGTGTGTGTGTGTGTGTGTGTGGTGTATGTGCATGTGTGTTTGTGTGTGTTTGTGTGTGTGTGTGCATGTGTGTGTGTGTGTGGTGTATGTGCATGTGTGTTTGTGTGTTTGTGTGTGTGTGTGTGTGTGTGTGTGTGTGTGTGTGTGTATGAGTGCAATGCCTCCAAAGACCATAGGGACTGGACCCACTAGAACTGCCATTACAGGTGGTTGTGACCCACTATACATTGATGAGGAGAACTGAACTGAACTTAGGTCGGTGAGTTCTTAACGGATGACCATTTGCTTGACCATTGGAGACATCTCCTCTGTGACACTTTTGACTGAAAAAAAATCACTATTACCTTCATCAACAGGCTATAGTACAGTTTCTGATGCATTCTTCAGTTACAGAGATAAACACTGATTTTGAGGCAAGTTGGGGATGCTTGTCTCATATTGTGTCTCCATTTGGAGTTTCTCTGTGATTTAGTACAGTGTTGAAAGTATCTGTTTACTCTCACAGAGTAGGAGTTTATCCATGAAACCATTCTTAGGGGATAGACATCAAAGATATGAACTCAGCACACTCCATATTTTGCTTGTGGTGTTGGTCCACTTTTATTATGAACCTGCATCCATCAACTTTGTGTTGTCCTCTGTTGTCAACTCACACTGGGGTAACAACAGAGCCCTTCTTAACAGCAATTGTGCCTTATGGTTTTTATATCAGATTTCTCTCTGTACCACTGGCTGCTATTGTGATAATGAGCTCCATAATGTTATTGAAGATGGATTTCCTTTGATCCTCTTTTCTTATTTAAAAGCCAGGGAGAGTTTTATTTCCAGGAGACCTTGCCAGGCATGGAAGCTTTCCATTTGACTACATACTAAGTAGACACCTGGGGCTACAGATTTTTGGCTACAGATTTTCTTTGCTTTAGGTGTCAGCAACTCCTCCAGGATTTTCTACAGATTCTGGCAGCTGCAAGGCCTCTGAGCTATTTGTTTTTAATGACATTGCCTGTATAATTCTGCCTATAACCCAAAGAAAGCTTACCTTTCCCATTGAGTTTTTAGTTTAATTCAAAAGTGCTGACATTTTAGCCTTGTTCTTTCTTTTACATGCAAAGCTTAAAGAACATGAGAGTTGGTGTCCCCTGTGAATGTTATGGAAGTGAATGCCGCACACTGGCATTAATAATAGTTACAGATTTCCATTTAGCTCTGGTCACAGCTCATCAATTGCACAAATCCATCTATGGTTTACACTGAGCTTCACTAAGTGAGCATATAACCAGTTGTCCCCAAATTACTTGATACTTCTTTAGAAATGGAAATTCTTCACCCAACTTGGACCTATTGGGTCTAACATTCTATAAGGCAAACTCAGCACATTGTGCTTCAACAAAACCTATGGGGCATTTTGATGCCTGTTCATTTTTTTGAAACATGCTATTACAAGATATATAAGGTCAGCATCCCCATTACACTTTCCTTTCAAGGGAGGAAGCTAAGCTTCTTAGGGATTTAGCTAACTAGTAGAGCTACAGATTATTTTAAACTTCAAGATAAAACATTACAGACAAAAACAACAGCTTCAAGAAACGTGAAACACAAATTGCATGTACAGTATAAAAAGCTCAGTAATGTGGATAGAGCTGGCTTGGTTGGTAATTGCTTGGTTTGCAAAATGAGGATCTGATTCCAAGCCCCAGAATCCAAGTGAAAAGTTGGATAATGGAGTGTGCATTTGTATTTCAGTCACTGGACAGATGGAAACAAGTAGATTCTTGGCATCTGTTGGTAAGCCAGCAGAGCCAAATTCAAGCGATCCAGGCTACAGAGAAGACTTGTCTCCAAAAATACTTATAGAAAGGACACCTAAATTTGAGGTCTGACCTCCACAATCAAACACATTTATGGGCATGCATATCAGTACACATTCACACACACACACACACACACACACACACACACACAC
>NW_018393432.1:50133-54609 GCF_900095145.1 Mus pahari
ACACACACACACACACACACACACACACACACACACATACACACACTCCACACCCCTCAGTATAAGAGAAGGCAATTAAAATAACTCTCTTTCTCTCAGACACTATATTTAATACAGTTAGGTAAATATAAAGAAGCAAAAAATATGTTAAAGTTTAAATATAACCTCCATATTTTTTCTATTTGAAAGAAAAAGTTTTCAGGATTTAGCTAGTTTACATATTTTGAAATGCTATTATGAGCTGACATTTGTGAAAAACATGGAGTAATTTGACAGCATGAGAAGTGTTATAACAGTGGATTTAGAAGAACTAATTTTAAGCAGACCATTTCAGTCTTTTGATGTCAACTGTTGGAAAATATTTTACTATAAATGCAAGAAGGGTTGGGAGAGCAGTTATCTACGCTTTCATAGAAAGTGTCCTTATGCATATTAATCCAGAAAAATGCATGTTGACTCCTTGTCTGTGGAATGTGTTTAAATGCCAACTGTGTAAATATGGGAAAGCATTAGCTTCCTAAAATGGCTATACCCCACAGAGGGAGCACCCTGAAACATCACAAAGACCAGAGATAGCCAATGGGTAATCTCACAGAGAACAATGAGCTTCATTATTCTATACTTGGTGATTCAAATATGAATCAGTGTGAAGATAAGACTACATTTCTAGGAACTTCATACTATCATAAGCAAGGCTATCTGTAAATCAAATTGTCTGAATAGGAATTGTGGAAGAGTGAATTCTGGGTGTCAGGAATCAGGTACATCTACAACTGTCATAGCTGGTTGCAAAGATGTGCAGGGCAACACATGTCATAGCTGCTGGCAAAGATGTGCAGGGCAAGTTATATTTCATTCCAGTGACAAAGCTAAATCCAACCAGCTGCATGGTGGCAAGTAATTTTTGCATTGGAAATTACTGTTAAATTAACAGCCTAAGTGTACAGAATTCTTCATGATTTTTTAAACAGATTTTTTGTTGTTGTTGCTGTATTTCTGGAGTTTTACTGAAAAAAAATGTGTATGTGTATATGTGTTCATATATGTCTATTCATTCTTTGTTTTTAAGACATCAAGACTTAATAAAGTCAGCAGAGTTACATGTTGTCAAGAATAGGCTTAGCACAGGTTAAGGCATGAAAAAAGGGGTCCTCAAGTTTTATTTTTTTTTTTTCATCCCTGGAGAAGGTATTTATTCTTTCTTTTTGTTTTATACACATTTCCTTTAATACCTTTATACTTGTTTTAATACCTTTATGCTTGTTTTGGAGGATCATGTGGTATGACTGTAATATGCTTCATATTATAATATTCAAAGAATTGCTTCATCTTATAGGAGATATTCATGGGAGACATCATCACTCTTAATTTGGACTGTATGCTCATAGTAGACATTACTTCAAGTAATTGTACAATTACAGAATCAGCCTTCTCAGAACTCAAAGTAGTTGACCATTGAAATCTTTTTTTCTCTATTTTTGTTAGATATTTTCTTTACTTACATTTCAAATTTTATCCCCTTTCCTCATTTCCCTCTGAAAAGTACCCTATCACACCACTTTCCCCCCACCTGCTCAATAACCACCCACTCCTGCTTCCCTGTCCTGGGATTCCCCTACTCTGAGACATAGAACCTTCACAAGGACAAGAGACTCTTCTCTCATTGATATCTCATAAGGCCATCCTCTGCTACATATGTGACTAAAGTTGTGAATTCCTCCTTGTGTACTTTTTGTTTGGTGGTTTAGTCCCTGGGAGCTCCAGGGGTACTGGTTGTTTCATATTGTTGTTCCTTCTATGGGGCTGCAATGGATGCTCACTCCAATGGATGGCTATGAACCTCCACTTCTGTATTTGTGAGGCACTGACAGAGCCTCTCAGGAGACAGCTATATCAAGCTCCTGTCAGCAAGCACTTGTCATCCACAATAGTGTCCGGGATTGGTATCTGTATGTGGGATGGATCCCCAGGTGGAACTGCCACTAGATGATCTTTCCTTCAGTTTCTGCTCCAAACTTTGTCTTGGAATATCCTCCCATGGGTATTTTGATCCTCCTTCAAAGAAGGACTGAAATATCTGCACTGTGGTCCTCCTTCTTCTTGTGCTTCCTCTGGTCTGTGAATTGTATCTAGGGTATTCTGAACTGCTGGTCTAATATCCACTTATCAGTGAGTGCATGCTATGTGTGTTCTTCTATGTGTGTGATTGGGTTAGCTCACTCAGGATAATGTTTTGTAATTCCATCCATTTGCAAAAGAACTTCATGAATTCATCATTTTTAATAGCTGATTAGTAATTTATTGTGAAAATGTATCACATTTTCTGTAACTATTCCTCTATTGAAGGACATCTGGGTTTTTACCAGATTCTGGCTATTATAAATAAAGATGGTATGAACATATTGGAACTTATTAAAAGTTGGAGCATCTTCTGAGTATATGCCCAGTAGAGCTATTGCTAGATCTTCTGGTAGAACTTTGTCCAATTTTTTTGAGGAACCACCAAACTGGTTTCCAGAGTGGCTGTACCAGCTTGCAGTCCCACTAACAATGAAGTAGTGTTCCTCTTTCTCCACATCCTACACAAGTATCTGTTGTCACCTGAGTTTTTTATCTTAGCCATTCTGACTGGTATGAGGAGGAATCTCAGGGTTGTTTTGATTTTCATTTCCCTAATGACTAAGGATGCTGAACATTTGTTTAAGTGTTTTTCAGACATTTGGTATTCCTCACTTGAGAATTCTTTTTTTTTAGCTCTGTACCTCAATTTTTAATTGGGTTATTTAGTTCTCTAGAGTCTAACTTTTTGTTTTGTTTGTTTTGTTTTTGTTTTTTGTTTTTGTTTTGTTTTCATTGGTTTGATTTGGTTTGGTTTGGTTTGGTTGGTTTTTGGTTTTTTTTGGTTTTGTTTGTTTATTATTGTTTTTTGATTTTTATTTTTGTTGTTTGGGTTTTTGTGGGGTTTTTTGTTTTTTGTTTTTTGTTTTTGTTTTTTGTTTTTTTGTTTTTTGTTTTTGAGACAGGGTTTCTCTGTATAGCCTTGGCTGTCCTGGAACTTACTTTNTAGACCAGGCTGGTCTTGAACTCAGAAATCTGCCTGCCTCTGCCTCCCAAGTGCTGGGATTAAAGGCATGTACCATCACTGCCTGGCTGGAGTCTACTTCTTAGGTTCTTTATATATATTGAATATAAGGCCCCTATCAGATGTAAGGTTGGTAAAGATCTTTTCCCAATCTGTCGATTGCCATTTTCCTATGCATTATAGATGCACTGCAATTTTATAATCCCATTTGTCAATGCTTGATCTTGGTGCATAAACTATTAGTATTCTGTTCATAAAATTTTCCCCTGTGCCCATGTGCTCGAAGCTCTTCCCGACTTTCTTTTCTATTAGTTTCAGTGTATCTGGTTTTATGTGGAGGTCCTTGATCCATTTGGACTTGATCTTTGTACAAGGAGAAAAGATTAGATTGATTTGCATTCTTCTACATACTAACGCATATTGACCCACCACCATTCTTTGAAAATGCTGTCTTTTTTCTACTGGATGGTTTTAGCTCCTTTGGCACAGATCAAATGAACTTAGGTGTGGGTTCATTTCTGGGTCTTCCATTCTATTCCATTGATCTACCTGCCTGTCACTGAACCAAAACTATGTAGTTTTGAATAAAGATTACTCTATAGTACAGCTTGAGGTCAGGTGCCACAGACTGGCCTTAGACGCCCCCGCAACTGCAGGAGAATCAGGGTACCAGTATCCGGGTGGGCAAGAAGTTGGTGGGGTGAAAAGCAGACACTGACACAGAGAGCATGCTGTATCTGACCTGAAAAAGTGTTCAACCTCCTTAATCATCAGAAAAATGCAAATCAAAACAACCCTGAGATTCTATCTCACACCAGTCAGAATGGCTAAGATCAAAAACTCAGGTGACAGCAAATGCTGGCAAGGATATGGAGAAAGTGGGACATTCCTCCATTGTTGGTGGGATTGCAAACTGGTACAACCACTCTGGAAATCAGTCTGGCAGTTCCTCAGAAAATTAGACATAGTACTACCAGAAGATCCAGCAATTCTTCTCCTGGGCATATATTCAGAAGATGTTCCAACTTGTAATAAGGACACATGTTCCACTATGTTCATATCAGCCTTACTTATAATAGCCAGAACCTGGAAAGAACCCATATGTCCCACAACAGAGGAATGGATACAGAAAATGTGGTACATTCACACAATGGAGTACTACTCAGTGATTAAAAACAATGAATTTACAAAATTCTTGGGCAAATGGATGGATCTGGAGGATTTCATCCTTAGTGAGGTAACCCAATCACAAAAGAACACACATGATATGCACTCAAGAAGAAGGAATACCAAAGTGTGGATACTTTGCTCCTTCTTAAAATAGAGATCAAAATACTCATGGTAGGAGTTATAGAGACAACGTTCAGAGCTGAGATGGAAGAAAAGACCATCCA
>NW_018393432.1:55784-62950 GCF_900095145.1 Mus pahari
TTCTTTCACTGTCTCTCTGTCAACACTGGAGGCTTTTCATTTGAATGAGTAGCATTCTTACAAAAATCAAAGCCCAAGGATGGCTCAAGATTTCCTAGGGTATTGGAACACTGGTGGAGACTAATCTAACTTAGCTATATGTCAAAATCAATCCTTAGAGGCACTTATAATAAAACAATATTGAAGGAAATCACACAGATTCGTTCACCGACGAATACAAGTACAGGTTTGGAGCATTCATTTTACAGGATGCAAAGGCTTCAGGAGAATAAGTTTCCATGAAACTTTTTGCCTCAGAACTGAGTCCATGCTTTTGGACCTGCCACACAATTACCACTGGAGTGGGTATGGCAGTCAGGAATAATGATTCTTCCAGAAGTTCATTTATTGTTGAGAATAGATTTCGCTATCCTGTTTTTATTTTTTATTCCAGATGAATTTGCAAATTGTTCTTTCTAACTCTATGAAGAATAGATTTGGAATTGTGATGGGGATAGCACTGAATTAGTAGATTGCTTTCAGCAAGACAGCCATTTTTACTATATTAATCTTGCCAACCTATGAGCATGGGAGATTGTTCCATCTTCTGAGAACTTCTTCAGTTTCTTTCTTCAGAGATTTGAAGATCTTGTCATACAGATCTTTCACTTGCTTATAGTCACACCAAGGTATTTTATATTATTTGTGACTATTGTGAAAGATGTTGTTTTCTTATTTTCATTCTCATCCTGTTTATCCTTTGTGTAGAGGAAGGACACTGATTTGTTTGAATTAATTTTATATCCAGCCACTTTGCTGAAGTAATTTATCAGGTTTAAGAGTTCATTGGTGGAATATTTTAGGCCACTTAAGTATACTATCAGAGCATCAGCAAATAGTGATATTTTTCCTGCTTCCTTTCCAATTTTTATCCCTTTGAACTCCTTTTGTTTTCTAATTCCTCTGGCCAGGACTTAGAGTATTATACTGAACAGATAGGGAGAAAATGGGCCTTGTCTAGTCCCTGATTTTAGTGGGATCGTTTCATGTTTCTCTCCATGTAGATTGATGTTGGCTACTGGTTTGGTGTATATTGCTTTTACTATATTTAGGTATGTGCCTTGAATTCCTGATCTTTCAAAAACTTTTATCATGAAGAGGGTGTTGGATTGTGTTAAATACTTTGTCAGCATCTAATGAAATGATCATTTTTTTTCTTTGAGTTTGTTTATATACTGGATTACATTGATGGATTTCCATATATTGAATCATCCCTGCATCCCTGGGATGAAGCCTACTTGATAATGATGGATAATTTTTTGATGTGTTCTTGGTTTGGTTTGTAAGAATTTTATTGAGTATTTTTACATTGATATTCATAAGGGAAATTGGTCTGAAGTTCTCTCTCTTTGTTGGATCTTTGTGTGGTTTAGGTATCAGAGTAATTGTGGCTTCATAGAACAAATTGGATAGTGTTCTTTCTCTTTCTATTTTGTGGAATAACTTGAAAAGTATTGGTATTAGGTCTTTTTTGAAAGTCTAACAGAACTCTGCACTAAAGCCATCTGGTCCTGGCCTGTTTTTGGTTGGGATACTATTAATGACTACTTCTATTTCTTTAAGTATTATAGGACAGTTTAGATCATTTATCGGATCCTGATTTAAATTTTGTTCCTGGTATCTGTCTAGAAAATTGTTGATATCATTCAGATTTTCCAGTTTTGCTGAGTATAGGCTTTTGTAATAGGATCTGATGATTTTTTGGTTTCCTCAGACGTTTTTGTTATGTCCCGTTTTCATTTCTGATTTTGTTGATTTAGATACTGTCTCTTTGCCCTGTGGTTGGACTGGCTCATTGTTCATCTATCTGGTTTGTATTTTCAAAGAACCAGCTACCTATTTGGTTGATTTTTTGTATAGTTCTTTTTGTTTCTATTTTGTTTGATTTTTTTCCTGAGTTTGTTTCCTGCCTTCTCTTCCTTTTATGTCTATTTGTTTCTGTTTTCAAGAGCTTTCAGTTGTGCTTTCAAGCTGCTAGTGTACGCTCACACCAGTTTCTTATTTATTTATTTATTTATTTATTTATTTATTTTTGTTTTTTCAAGACAGGGTTTCTCTGTGTAGCCCTGGCTGTCCTGGAACATACTCTGTAGACCAGGTTGGCCTTGAACTCAGAAATCTGCCTGCCTCTGCCTCCCAAGTGCTGGGATTAAAGGTGTGCACCACCACGCCTGGCTCACACCAGTTTTTTTTTTGGAGGCACTTAGAGCTATGTTTCCTCTTAACACTGCTTTCAATGTGTCCCATAAGTTTGGGTATGTTGTGGCTTCGTTTTCATTAAATTCTAATAATTCTTTAATTTCTCTCTTTATTCTTTGACCAAGATATCATTTAGTAAAGCATTGTTCAGCTTTTATGTATATGTGGGCTTTCTGTTGTTTTTGTTTTTATTGAAGACCACCCTTAGAACATGATGATCTGATAGGATTCATGGTATTATTTTAGCCTTCTTGTATCTGTTGAAGCCTGTTTTGTGACCAATTATATGGACAGTTTTGGAGAAGTTACCAGAAGTTGCTGAGAAGATGGTATATCCTTTTGTTTTAGATAAAATGTTCTGTAGATATCTGTTAGATTTGTTTGTTTCATAACTTCTGTTAGCTTCACTGTTTCTCTGTTTAGTTTCTGTTTCAATGATCTGTCCAATGATGCAAGTATGGTGTTGAAGTCTCCCACCTTTATTTTGTGAGGTACAATGTATGCTTTGAGCTTTAGCAGTTAATTTTATGAATGTTGATACTCTTGCATGTGGAGCATAGATGTTCAGAATTGAGAGTTCATCTTGGTAGATTTTATATTTGATGGGTATGAAATATCTCTCCTTATCTTTTGTGATAACTTTATGTTGGAAGTCAATTTTATTCGATACTAGAATGGCTACTCCAGCTTGTTTCTTGGGACCATTTGCTTGGAAAATTGTTTTACAGTCTTTTACTCTTAGATAGTGTCTGCCTATGTCACTGAGGTGGATTTCCTGTATGCAACAAAATTTTGGGTCTTATTTATATATCCAGTCTTCTAGTCTATGTCTTTTTATTGGGGAATTAAGTTCATTGATGTTAAGAGATATTAAGGAAAAGTAATTGTTGCTGCCAGTTATTTTTGTTGTTAGATTTGGAGTTATGTTTATGTGACTCTCATCTTTTTGGTTTATTAAAAGATTATTTTCTTGCTATTTCTACGGAGCAGTTTCCCTCCTTATGTTGGAATTTTCCATTTATTATCTTTAAAGGGCTGGATTTATGGAAAGATATTGTGTAAATTTGGTTTATTTTCCATTATATACCTTGGTTTCTCCATCTATCGTAAATGAAAGTTTTTATAGGATATAGTATTTTGGGCTGGCTTTTGTGTTCTTTTAGGGTCTGTATGATATCTGCCCAGGATCTTATGGCTTTNATAGTCTCTGGTGAGAAGTCTCGTGTAATTCTGATAGGTCTGCCTTTATATGTTACATTACCTTTTTCTCTTACTTCTTTTACTATTTCTTCTTTGTTTTGTGCATTTCTTGTTTTTATTATGATGTGACAGTAGGAATTTCTTTTCTGGTCCAATCTATTTGGAGTTCTATAGACTTCTTGTTTGTTCATGGGCATCTCTTCCTTTAGGTTAGAAAAGCTTTCTTTTATAATTTTGTTGAGATATTTACTGGTCCTTTAAGTTGGGAATCTTCACTCTGTTCAGTATCTATTATCCTTAGGTTTGGTCATCTCATTGTTCTGGATTTCCTGGCTTTTGGGGGATAGGAAATTTTTGCATTTTGCATTTTCTTTGATTGTGTGTCAATGTTTTCTATGGTATCTTCCGAGTCTGATATTCTCTCTTTTATCTCTTGAATTCTATTGGTGATGTTCACATCTATAACTCCTGACCTCTCTCCTAGGTTCACTATCTCCAGAGTTGTCTCCCTTTGTGATTTCTTTATTGTTTCTACTTCCATTTTTAGATCCTTGATGGTTTAGTTCAATTCCTTCACCTGTTTGATTGTGTTCTCCTATAATTCTGTAAGGGATTTTTGTGTTTCCTCTTTAAGAACTTCTACCTATTTACCTGTGTTCTCCAGTATTTCTTTATTCTTGTTGTTGCTGTTTGCTGTTTGTTTTGTTTTGTTTTGTTTTGTTGTTTTGTTTAGTTTTGTTTTGTTTTGTTTTGTTTTTGTTTTTTGAGACAGAGTTTCTCTGTATAGCCCTGGCTGTCCTGGAACTCACTTTGTAGACCAGGCTGGCCTTGAACTCAGAAATCTGCCTACCTCTGTCTCCCAAGTGCTGGGATTAAAGGTGTGCTTCACCACCACCTGGTCAGTATTTCTTTAATGTAGTTATTTATGTCCTTCTTAAATTCCTATATCAGTATCAGGAGATGTGATTTTTTAATTCCAAATCTTGTTTTGCCAGTGTGTTGGGATATCCAGGACTTGGTGTTGTGGGAGCACTGGGTTCTGATGATGGCATGTAGCTTTGGTTTCTGTTGGTAAGGTTCTTTTTCTTGCTTTTGGCCATCTGTTTATCTCTGGTGTTAGTTGGTCTTGCTTTTTCTGGCTTAAACTTGTCCCTTTTGTGGGCCTGTAAGTCTGTGTCAGAACTCCTGGGAGATCATCTCTCCCCTTGGCTGGTCCTGTGCACAGAGGGCTGCGGGATAGCCTCAGCTCCTGAGTGCAGATAGAGGCAGGAAGGACCCTGTCCCAGCTGCTCCACTCATTCTATAGCCTGTGTGTTTCTTGCTGGTCCTGCCTTAGAAAGTCACCGGAGAGAAAATCATTCTTTTATACTTCATACAATGTATCTTCATAATATTCACATCTCACTTATCCCCACCCCATTCCCCTCAGATCTACTCCTTATCTCTGTCCTCACACACATCTTTTAATTTCATTGTATATTTTAGAGAGGTCTAATATCCTTGTCTGCTGGATCACACAGTATTTCTATTCATCTGCAATACTCCTTTAAATAATGTTCAACTAAAAATTTAACGCCCCCTAATGTGCACCTCTAAGTGTATATTGTGGGAAAACAAATGAAAGATATTAAATACTGGTAACCATGAGACATGGTGGCTAGTTTCTTTAGTCATAGCACTCTGGAGGTTGAGGCAGGTAATTATAATGAGTAATACATTGTGCGTCAGGCCACCCACAGAAATTCTAGCAAATGTCTTTGATAATATACTGTTATATTTAACCTTATTACTTTATATTAAAAATGTTAAAAGCAAAGACTAGAAATGGAACAGTAGCTAAGGATTCTCTATATACAGGCATAAAAGTCTATAGCTATGTGTGAATCCCTTAAACTCTCACAAAATAAAACAAACATACAAACAAAAACTAAAATCAAAAACAAACAAGGAAATAAAAAAAACAGGTTAGACATTGTGCCTACCTGTAAAACCAGGGCTGTCAGGGACTGAAGTAGGAGTATCGCTGGGTTTTGCAAGCCTAGCTCCAGTTTCACTGAGTTGACCTGTCTCAAGGTACTAAGTCAGAAACAGACAGAACATGACACACAATATCTGCCTTTATTTTTGTTATGCAGAGATGTGTGTAGCCATGCACATATTCAAATAAAAATGTAGGCCTTATGCGGTGAAGCCATGTTTTAGTCTTTTAATGTTTTAGGGCATTCAGAAAGGGAAGAAATTGCATTTTTAAGTTTCCATTCATGTAGCCTGGTGTTAGGCAGACAATGATAGCTTAAAAAACATACTTTGATAGTAATGAACCTATTTCTCTGAAATTTTTTCTGAAATTGTTAGACTTAAAATAGTATATAAAACAGTGATCAATACTCAGAACATGGCAGCAATTGTTGGATGTGTGTGTGTGTGTGTGTGTGTGTGTGTGTGTGTGTGTGTGTGTAAATTAAGAAGATACAGCAGCCGGGCGTGGTGGTGCAGGCCTTTAATCCCAGCACTCAGGAGGCAGAGGCAGGCAGATTTCTGAGTTCGAGGCCAGCCTGGTCTACAAAGTGAGTTCCAAAACAGCCAGGGCTATACAGAGAAAAACAGTCTTGAAGAACCAAAAAAAAAAAAAAAAAGATACAGCATCTCCAAAGAAGTTTGGGAGTTGCTTAAGATGGCTAAAGGCACTGTCCTCTAGCCTAATGACCTAGGGTTTATCCCTGAAATACGCAGAGTAGAAGAGAAGAGACATTTGCAGTTTGTTATCTAACCCACACATACACTGCATCAATTCACACAAAGTAAATCACACCATCTCAGGCTGCTGCTCACAAAATTTTAATCTTTGCAACCCTCTTTCATATCTATACCAAAAATTAAAGAGACTTAAGTTCCACTAGGATACTTAAACTTGTTGCCAAATCTTTTCCTGAGACACCTTTATACCTGGTCATTCAGTGGCTCGGCACCCAAGCTGTTAATAAATTATGAGGTATTACTAAGTGGCTGCTCAGTGGACTCATTCATGAATGATCCACTTGGTACCAGATCATAAACACTCCAAATTGCATTTTTAACATACAGAGGTTTTCATCTGTGTATTGCAAATGTATGTTCTAAAAGTTCTTATTCTGAAGTGAACTTGAAGTAAAAGAAATCTCTTGAGCCCTGGTAAATTGATGTCCCATACTATGTGTGCTGTATGTATTGCTCAGTATACTTATTATACAAAACCATTACAAATGGAAACACATCAAACTTCAGGCCTCTTCAAGTGACCAAATGAGTCACAGAATAAATGTCTTGAGAGAGAACTTGTCTCCCATGCCTCAGGCCAAATATTTCATCCCAGCAAAACACACATGCACACACACACACACACACACACACACACACACACACACACACAAGACAAACAAACAAACAAACAACAACAATAATTGTGTTAAAGAGAAGGCTCAGCATGGAGACTACTGGCTTCACAAGCATGAAAAGCAGAGTTTTAAGCTGAGTGGATAAGGCATTCTGTCTGTAATCCCATTCATTATGAAACATGAGCTTCTTAGAGCAAGAAGGCTTGCTAGTTTATTTTAAGGGTGAGCCCTGAGTTCAAAGAGAGATCCTGCCTCAAAGGTTGTGGAGAAATAGGAACACTCCTCCATTGCTGGTGGGATTGCAAGCTTGTACAACCACTCTGGAAATCAGTCTGGCGGTTCCTCAGAAAATTG
>NW_018393432.1:63627-85144 GCF_900095145.1 Mus pahari
AGCTATTGGATGGAACACAGGGTCCCCAATGGAGGTGCTAGAGAAAGTACCCAAGATAACTGAAGGGGGCTGCAAACCTGTAGGTGGAACAACAATATGAACTAACCAGTACCCCCTGAGCTTGTGTCTCTAGCTGCATATGTAGCAGAAGATGGCCTAATCACTATCACTGGGAATAGAGGCCCCTTGGTCTTGCAAACTTTATATGACCCAGCACAAGGGAAGGCCTGTGCCAAGCAGTGGGAGTGGGTGGGTAGGGGAGCAGGGGCGGCGTGGGGGTTATAGGGAACTTTCGAAATAGCATTTGAAATGTAAATAAAGAAAAAAAAAAAAGAACGAGAACCATCAATGATTACATTCTCAACAATATCCAGGAGACTCTTTGCATAATTGTACACATATACACATATGGAAATATTAGGGCAATTTGAATACATGTAGTTGTCCACATTAATGTCAGTAAGCATGCACACATGATATGCAACATACCTTAAAACCTGAAATTCTTAAAATTCCAAGAAAAAGGATATTCAAGAACTTCCTACTGCCCTCAGGCAGCATCTTTAATAAAGTTGATACTTAATATTGAAGAATTTAAGTACTGGGGTTATATGGAAAGTTAAAATGACCCATTTAAACCTCTCTCTTCTCTTCCTCTCCCTCTCCCTGACCCTCCACTCCTTCCCTCCCTCTCTCTAAGTTTGTATCAATGCCTTTGGCTGCACACATATTCATATTTGTATGTTGAAAACAGAGGTCAGTATTATATATATTCTGTAGTCTCTCCATCTCATTTTTTGCGTAAGTTATTTTTAACTAAACTTGGAACTCACCAATTTGGCTAAACTGGTATACCACAAGCCCAAGAGATCACCTATCTCCAACTCCCCAGAACAAGTGTTGTAAGTGTGTATCACTGTGTCTACATTTTCTGTCCTTTCCTTTGCATAGCTTAGCTTTCTTGTCTTTTTTCTTTTTTTCATGGTGGTTTTGATTTCATTATTTTTCCTTTTGTTTTTGTTGAATATTTCCTTTATTTACATTTCAAATGTTACCCCCTTTCCCAGTTTCCCCACCAGAAACCCCCTATATCATCCCTGCTCCTCCTGTTTCTATGAGGCTGTTCTCCCACCAACCCACCCACTCCCACCTCCCCCAATCCCATTCCTATATACTTGGGCATTGAGCCTTCACAGGACCAAGCATGTCTCCTCTCATTGATGCCCTATAAGGCCATCCTCTGCTACATATGTGGGTGGAGCCATGGATCCCTACATGTGTACTCCTTGACTGGAAGTTTAGTCCTTGGCTGCTCTAGGGGCTCTGGTTGGTTGATATTGTTGTTCTTCCTATGGGTTGCAAACAACTTCAGCTCCTTCAGTCCTACTCAAACTCCTCCATTGGGGACCCTGTGCTCAGTCCAATGGTTGCCTGTGAGCACTCACCTCTGTATTTTTGGGCTCTGGCAGGGCCTCTCAGGAACCAGCTATATCAGGGTAATGTCAATATAAGCTTCTTGGCATCCTCAACAGTGTCTGGGTTTGGTGACAGTATACAGGATGGATCCCCAAGTGGGGCAGTCTCTGAATCATCTTTTCTTCAGTCTGTGCTCTACACTTTGTCTCCATATTTGTTCCCATATTTTGTTCCCCCTTCTAAGAAGGACCGAAGCACCCACAATTTGGTCTTCCTTCTTCTTGAGTTTAATGTGGTCTGTGAATTGTACCTTGAGTATTCCAAACTTTTAGGCTAATATCCATTTATCAGTGAGTGCATATTATATGTGTTATTTTCTGACTGGGTACCTCACTCAGGATGACATTTTCTAGTTCCATCCATTTGTCTAAAAAATTCGTGAAGTCATTGTTTTTAATAGCTGAGTAATACTCCATTGTGTAAATATACCACATTTTCTGTATCCACTCCTCTGTTGAAGGAGATCTGGTTTCTTTTCTGACTATTATAAGTACTGCTGCTATGAATATGGTGGAGCATGTGTCCTTATTACATGTTGGGAAATCTGTGTATATGCCAGGAGTGATGTAGCTGGATCATCGGGTAGTACTATGTCCAATTTTTCTGAGGAACTGCTAGACTGATTTCAAGACTGGTTGTAATAGATTGGAATCCCACCAACAATGGAGGAGTGTTCCTCTTTCTCCCTATCCTTGTCAGCATCTGCTGTCACCTGAGTTTTTGATCTTAGCCATTATGACTGGTGTGTGGTGGAATCTCAGATTTGTTTTGATTTGCATTTCCCTGATAACTAAGGATGTTGAACATTTCTTTAGATACTTGTCAGTTGTTTGATATACCTTAGTTGAGAATTCTCTGTTTAGTGATTTGCTCCATTTTTAATAGGGTTATTTGATTNTCCTGAGTCTAACTTCTTGAGTTCTTTGTATTTATTGGATATTAGCCTGCTATTGGATGTAGGATTAATCTGTTGGAAGACATTTTTATTTTACTGACATTGTCCTTCACCTCACAGAAGCTTTGTAATTTTATGAGGTTCCATTTGGTGATTCTTATATCATTAGCCATTGGTGTTTTCTTCAGGAAAATTTCCCCTGTGCCCGTGTGTTCAAGGCTTTTCCCCACTTTCTCCTCTATTAGTTTCAGTGAATCTAGTTTTATGTGGAGGTCATTGATCCACTTGTATTGAGCTTTGTACAAGGAGCTACAAATGGATCAGTTTGTATTCTTACACATGCTGACCTCCAGTTGAACAAGCACCATTAGTTGAAAATGCAGTCTTGTTTCCACTCAATGGTTTTAGCAACTTTGTCAAAGATCAAGTGACCATAGGTGTGTGGGTTCATTTCTGGGTCTTCAATGCTATTCCACTGATCTATCTGTATGTTGCTGTACCAGTACCATACAGTTTTTATCACAATTGCTCTGTAGTACAGCTTGAGGTCAGGCATAATGATTCCCCTGAAGTTCTTTTATTGTTGAGAATAGTTTCCACTATCCTTGGTTTTTGGTTCCAAATGAATTTTCAAATTATTCTAACTCTATGAAGAATTGAGTTTTAATTTTGATGTGAATTGCATTGAATCTGTAGATTGTTTTAAGCAAGATGGCCATTTTTACTATATCAATCCTGCCAGTTCATGAGCATGGGAGATCTTTCTATCTTCTGAGATCTTCTTTGGTTTCTTTCTTCAAGAACTCAAAGTTCTTGTCATACAGATATTTCACTTAATTGGTTAGAGTCATACCAAGATATTTTAAATGTTTTTGACTATTTATTGTAAAGGGTGTCCTTTCTCTAATTTATTTTCTTTTCTTATTTGTATATACTAGGCAAAGACTCAGATCCCCTTGGCTCTATGGAAAACATTACATTCATTATGCCATCTCTCCTACACAAAGCAATCTGTTTCACCACAGAATGTTTTGATGAAAGAGTTAATATTTACTAAAAGGTAGTCTTTAAACATTTTTGTAAAACACTAGTTTAACAAAGGCTCTTAGACCATTTTTGAGTTTAGATAGTATTTGCAACATGTAGGTACAGATAAGTGTACTTGGTGATTTCTTACTTTATATTTATCTGTGTCTAAATAAAACATTGAGCCTTAATAATATTTTTCCAGTGTAGGTTTCACAAGGTTCATGTTCCAAGTGAGAAAAGGTTAAAATACGAGGGAGAGGTTAAAAAAATATGACTAAGGAGAAACCAATCATAATTTCTCGATCAAGTATACTTAATAATACAATTTAAATTTAATGGTGATACTGTTGCCAATCAGTGTCAAGGTTATTGAAGGTTGAGAGGACAGGGCAGCAAGAGTCTTCCTTGCCCACCCTGCATGTCTAATCATCTTTGTGACTGCACACCTCACTTTCTAAATAACATAAATTTAGTCTAAGAAGTAGAGGCTTAGTGTTGTGGGAAATATTAAAAATAAATATTAACTGGCACTGTTCCCTTGTTTGTGCGAGCAACTCTTAGCCCCTGGCGGTCTGGCAGTACAAGCACTGCTTGGCAATAGCTGACCTGTTTATATCTCATGGATACTCTGACATAGAACTCCACAATTGAGGTTATGCCAGTGCCTGGCAAATACGGAATTGGACCTCGGGGAGGGGGAGGAGAGAGGGAATAGGGGATTTTGGAGAAGAAACTGGGAAAGAGGATAGCATTTGAAATGTAAATGAAAAAAACATCTTAAAAAAAAAAAGAACACAATCTCCCCACCCAGCTCCCTATGTTCCCACTGGCAGGTCCTTAACATGACAAGCCCATGCTTCAAATCCCCCATGGCCTTTGTGGTGCGCATCTGGCAAGCACATGCTTTGCCACTGTACTTTTCTCTCTTGAACCCAAATGAGCCTCCATGTGAAGGAAAGTGCAATACAAACTTAGTTCAGAAAAAATGGTTACTCAATCTCTAGGTGCAACAACTAAACCCTAATCTTGTAAGTATTATTAAAATATGATTCTTCTGGTGATGAATCCTTGTGAATCCACCATGATACCTGGAAACTCAAGCATCTATATCTTACCCTTATGCTGTCCCTATTCCAAAAGGACCTAATTCTCTCCTGCTTCCTCTCTTCCTCCATCTAAACTGGAAGTCCTGCCTATTTGCCCAGTGATTGGCCCCTTTTTTTAATTAGGGGATTGGTTCACAAGAAGCCACCTGAGCACATGTCTCATTACTCATTCTAGGATGCCTCTCCTGGAAGAACAGAATTAACACAAAATACAAGCAGCACAGAGCCATCCAGAACACTTCCCCCTTTCTGTTCAAATAAAAAATATAACCTTTCTCTCAATATAGAGCACAACTATTACCATTTTGCAATTTATAATGTACAAATAAAACTAACACCCAGTCCATCAATTTTTTCATTAATATAGAACATTGTCATCTATTCTAAATTAAAAGACTTATCATTCTCACTTGACTCATGTCCTGGCTTTAGGTTTTATGCCATCTGTAAACTATCCTATCAAATACGTTCTCTCAAAGTAAATATCCTGGGTTGAATATGAGATGATAAGTAGTCTTTCAACCCTACCAGAAATTTGAAAATGACCAACATTAACTGAAAATATATAGGAAGCCTAACACAGCTTCCAGAACTGAGGGAAATTGTAGAGACAGCTGCCTACCTATTACATTGTCCACCAGTGCATGGCCAACTAGACTACTGGGGGCTGAGAGTTGCCTTCATAAGTGAAGGAAAGTACTGGTTCATTTTTTAAAAAAATATTTTCTGTAACAACTTAGTTCCCCACAGATTTCAAAGAGTGGGGTGTTTGGCATGAAGGAAAAATAAAACTTTTGAAACTCAAGTAAAACAACACCTCAAGCAGGGTTTACAGCCCTTTGCCAGCTGTTCCCATCAGAGAGAGGCCTTCTTAAAATATTTGCTGAGGTCCAGGCAGGCTGAGAGAAGGGCATGTGGATCTGAAGAAAATGAAACTTGAATCTTTTTTTATACATGGAAACAAAATAAGTCAAATCTGCAACTCCATCTGAAAACAACCAATTCTGATGGAAATCTCCAAAGAAAATAAAAAATCCCATATCCATTTTTACCTCTAAAGTCAATATAAAGATTTAAAATTATTCCCCAGGCAGAAGGATTGCTTATTTCTTACTCCACACAGAACAGCAAAGGAAGCACAAATCTGTAAAAGAAAAAAAAAAAAATAGGGAGATGGTCTTCGATACTGAAAAAAATAAAACAGACTTCAAAGAATATTTTCAAAATGAAAGATCATGTTCTGTAAGAATTTTGCAGCTGACATCATAAGTGACCCAAGAAAGATTACAACACTGGTACTCAAATTCTACATTTATTAAATAATTGGAATATTTACGTTATTCCTACTCTCAAGCAGAGATCTTCAGCAAATATAAATGCATCTAAAGCACATTGTTTTCAGCAAGGTTAGGGTAATTCTGAGGGAAGTAGCAACTAAAGACAAGGGTATAAAGGGGAAAAGACGATGTGATCCACCACTATGTGTTCACAGTTTATGTCCTTTAAGAAGAAATTTGTGATATTTTTTCTCCTAAACTAAAAGCAGCATGTTTTTGCATGTTCTTTTATCCAAAGCCATAACTTTATTTTGGATATATATATATATATATATATATATATATATATATATATATATATATGCTTATGTATGCATGCAAGTTCACTCAGGTGTGCCCCTGAGTGTGGAAGGTTGATTTTGGGTCTTTTTTATCTATCACTCATACTCTGCTTTGATAGTGTCCATTGTCCAGTCTGTCTAACCAGCATGCTTTTGGGCTGTCTAACCAGCATGCTTTTGGGGTCTCTAATGTTGCCATAAGTTCTACCTGACTTTTTTGTAGGTTTCAGGGATCTGAAATCCAGTCCTCTTTTTTTTTTTTTTTTTTTTTTTTTTTTTTTTTGTTGTTGTTGTTGTTGTTAAGCAATGTTGCTGCTGAGTCATCTTCTCAAGTCTCAAACGCTATACTCTAGATATGTCTTCAGGTAGCACAACCCAGTACCTCTTGTTTTTGCTTTCTTTTGCTTATGGTTTCCTGCCAACTTTTACTTACACACAATTCATAAGTGTGGGGCAACAGTAAGGAAAATTTTCTGTTTTATAACTAAGGGCACACCTGAGTGAACATGCATGCATACATGAACACACACACACACACACACATAAAATGATGGATAACATTCTCTTTTCTCCTCAGAACTCCTTAATCTTAATGTGATAGTTACTCAAAATGCTTGTAAAAGCCTAAATTTTGCCATTTTTTCTATATGTGAATGTTTTTAGAACCTTGAATGATAGCTATTCATCAGATCCAAAAACGAGTAGAGATTCTTCAGGCATAATTAAGTGAAGTGTCATATATATATATATATATATATATATATATATATATATATATATATATATGATTTTCCTTGAGATAGAGCTATATTTGAACCAGGACATAGATGTTATGTGATTATTTCTGTATGGTCACAGTACATTGAATGAGACCCCACAGTCTGGGTACAGTAAGATGGCAGAAACAATCATTAGCATACCACATCTCATCTTTATTCATGAAAAGGGGAAAGTACTTCCTACCCAGATGCTATCTTCTTGTTTGTAATACTGCCAGTTGTGCCCAGTGTTGCTGAACATCAGGCAATAGCTTGACACCCAGTCAGAGCTCTCATATCTTCCCTGTGTCGCCACTCCTATAATCTCTACTCTGTTTCCCAGGTTGATCTAGAGCCACTGTTGGGCACTGGAATCTGCTGGGGACCAACCCCCAGTTCCTGGAATAGGATGAAAGAGAAACTTTTAATAATGTTGTAGAAAGTCACCATTTCTATATCAAAGATCAATAAAACTATTTCCAATTAAGCACAGTTCCTGCCTATGAACTTAAACTCCCAGAATTCTCAAAACCATTTTTCTATCCTGTATCCCAGTGCACCAGGTTCAGGGAAAAGGCAACATTTATGATGCCACCCACACTTTTCCTCCTTCCTTCCTTCCTTCCTTCCTTCCTTCCTTCCTTCCTTCCTTCCTTCCTTCCTTCCTTCCTCTCTCTTTCACTTCTTCTTTCCTTTCTTTGTCCAAATCTGCACTATGAACCTTGTGGGGGACTCACTGTGAATCAAATCTTAAAGAAGACATTCATTGAAACTTCCAAGGACATCATTTATTCATGTAACTTTTATTCCCAAAGTGGAGAATGATGGGTGAACAGGAAAGAAAAGTTCATAGAAAGCAAGTCAGGAACACTTACAAAAGAAAAACAGAAGTTTCAATATTGGCAGAAGGGAATGAATGCCCTAACAGATTTTCAGAAATGCCTTTCAAAGACAAAGACAATAATGCTGAACCAGTAAAGTTGAGATGCAGACAGTTCTGCAATTTTTCATATGTAGGGTACAGAGAACTCAATGATATATGCACAACCACAGTACATGAAGAAACTTGTCACATCTCATGTATAATCTATTGCCTTCACAAGAGCTTTTCAACAGCTGTTTGGCTTCTTGACTATTCATGAAATTTGAACTTTGGAGATAATCAATATTCTTTCATAATATAAAGAGTCAAGGTTTTTGTCTCCATCTCGTGGAGGAAAAAATATATCTATACAAAATTTTAATGGTTTACTGCTGAGTTCTCAAGTCCTCTTGAATTTGGGGTGAGGGGTGTTGGAGAGAATCTTTTATGATAGAGAGATGATTGATGAAATTCAACCATGTTGGTGGCCCCTTTGTTCAGAACAGGAGGGGAGAGTACTACTAAGCATAGAGTAATAGATTCACCTCTTCTTTAAACATGCATGCTCATTCCTGTGATGCTCCAGTTTATTCTTCCCCAAGTGAAAAGCATTTACTCACACCTCAGCTTGGTAGATCATGGACTTTCCATATTCTACTCCACATAGCATATTCACTAAGACCCAGACTTAGTAGCTCAGAGACACTCTAAATTCCCATTCCACTTACCATATGGAACTAAATATACTGATACTAGACCTGAGGAAAAGAAGGCTTACTGATATAAAAACATATGTTAGATATTTCAACACCAGCTATTCTCCAGTATTTTTGTGTAATTTACTTTTATTTCCACCTTCTAAATAAGATTTGAAGCATAGATGGAGAAAGACCCATGATTGTCTTCTACTCTGCAATGTGTTCTGTTTAATGGTGTGTATGCCACAAACAAGGTAGGTACTGCTATACACTGATATTCTCCACTCTTTCTGTAATAAAAGGGATGTGCATGTGGATATGTGTGGTTTATGTGTGTGTGAGGGGCAAATTGAATTTTTCAGCTTTCCATAGTATTACAGCTATGACCACAAGACCACATTCTCAAGAATAAAAGCTGTAAATAGATTTCTGGTTACCTCTTTGCCTCTTGTTTTCCTCTTCCTGTAATAGATACAATAAACAATGTCTAGACAATGCTGGAATGATTGAAGAGCTAGGTGTCTGCACCATAATGTGGATGGAAGCTCTCATGCTCTTGTAAGACTTAACCAATGAACAATAGGGATAAGAAATAATATTTATTGTGATCCAGTTATTGGATAGTGGAATTTACTGTGTTCAGTCTACTTTTACTCCCCGAACAATGTCCTGTGGGGAGGGGGGGGGGGAAAACTTCTCCTAACATAGTGGAAGAAAGAAATGTAGAAAGTGTAAAACACTGAAACACTGGATTACCCAGATTCAAATGCAATTAGGAGAAGCCCTTCTCCTTGAGTTTATTTTCTAGCAAGAAAATAGTATGTCTGATCAACAGAAAAATCTCAGGCTGAGGAGATAACTACTGGGAAAACGGCTTGCTCCCAACACTGACAACCTGGCTTAAATACAGAATACCCCATGTTGAAAAGTAGAGACTAATTTCAGTAATTTATTTCACATGAATAAACACACACACACACACACACACACACACACACACACACATAAACACACACACAAAGTTAGAATGCTGGTGGTATGAGAAGAGATCTGCAGATAAGGAACAGGAAGGGTTCAGTGGTATGGAATATGGGATGGTAGATTAGAGGAGTGAGTATAGAGAAACATAGTGAACCTTTGAAAATGCCACATCAAAAGCTGTAACTGATGGAGCTACCTACAATATATAAATATACACATACAAAACGAGTTTGACTGCAGTTAGCCTATAACTGGAGGCAATGTCTCCCCAAATAGTATATAAACTCAAATAAAAACACCAGTGCTAGGCATTGGTTAACTATATGTTAATTGTTTATCAGTTTTGTCAGTGAGATTTCATAGTTTCATAAAAAAATTACAAGTTATTGCACCATTGTTCTAGAAACACCAGATCAATGTATTGCTAGATCTGGAAGGCAAGACTGCTGAGAATTTGTCATTTACTTATATTTTAATGTTAAATATTGGCTCCCAAGTCCTGGTTGCCCCCAGCTATGAAAGAGTCTGCACACACCTAAAAGATATACTTCAGTCGCACTATGTAATCTTGCCTTCCAAGTTAACCCTGATTTGTGAATAATGATGCCTACAGCCCATAATTAGGAAGAAGATAGATAGGTGGGGTTCTTGAGTTCCTGGGCTTTGGGTTTGAGGACATTACAAAGGAGACATGGGAGAGAGAGTGAAGGAAGACATCACAGCATAGATCAATCATGAAAACCTAGCCAATTGGAGTTAAGAGAAGCCCAAATAGAACACAACAACGTTTAGTTTGGAGTTATTGATGGGGAAATAGACATCTGCTCAGCCCCAGTGCTAACAAGTCTAATTATAAGAATGAAAGTTGTGTGTGTTTTGTCTGGGAGCTGAATGATCAAAGTTAGGGTAGAAACCCTAATTTGAGATTAAATAATTAGTACAACACAGAACACTGTTGGTAAAGACACAATATTCTTGAATCATAAGATATGGAGAAATTAAGATTTGTTGAGCTTGAAGCTCCATTCTAGTGTCCACAATGCTGGAAGATGATACACAGACTAGCAGAGCAGGGGTGGGGAGAGATGAGCGAAGTAGTCATCAGTCTTAACTAGTTGTGAATCATGTGAGATACAATTGTGACTGCCTTGGCAACACATGCCCACTGGTACAGAAATGGCATGTATGTCATGGGAATAACAAACCATTTTCTGATTGAACTTAAGTCCTGTTCTGCAAGATCTAACCAAGCCTGGCTCAAAACCCATTGTCAGGCTTTAAATTTTGCTCTGCAGGACATAACTCATGCGTGCCACTGTTAACTGTGCAAAGGACACACTTCACCATAGGTTCTAATAGAAGAACCTAATAATATTATTATGCTTATATTTATGCTCATAGCTGAGTGCATTTCGGAACCCTCATCAGAAAATATTGTATTTACAGTGGAAGGAGAATAATATAGACTCACAAATTTTCAACATGTACAGAACAGAGAATATTGGGTGCTCAGATAAAAATGGGAGCATTGTATAATATTTCTCCTCCCCATGACTCTGGCATCATCTTTGAAGATGGTGCAGAAAGGACTTAATAACTAGAGATATTGTCATGAAATGGTGTTTGTCAGACAGGACTGTTGACTTATGAACTCAATAGCTTCTGTGGCTCTTTGTGCAAGAGAAGTTCAAGACAGATTTAAAAACATCAGCACAGTCAGGGATTGGGCATTGCAGAATTCCTCCTCTAGCTGATGAGCAACTAATGGCTTCTATGGGAGGGAACACAGGATTATTTTAAGGTTGGCCATTGAGAAGCTATACATGAATTGTAGATCATTTTATAGCCATGAACAGGAGCAACTAAATAAACCTAGTGGATTTAAAACTACACACAAACAAACAAAAATACAACAGCACAAAATATAAGAACATATCAGAGTTGGAGGGATAAGTAGTAGGGGCATAAGAGAACTGGAGTGGAGGGGAAAAGGGTAACTTTAATCAAATTATATTGTATAGTTGTCTTAGTTAATAATAGAGAAAAACAAATTCAATAAAGGTCACTACTCATTAGAGGAAGCATTAGAATCTCCTAACAGCTGCAGAAATACATGTTTGCTGTTCTTACTATCTTACTCAGCACACTGAAACATTCCAACCACTACTCGTGTGTCTCTGCTAACTTCTTACAAAGGAAAGATGTTCAGTATTTATATTCCCAGGAAATACATACTGATTCTGGAACCATTCATCATACCCAGTCACACATGCTGCTCATTTCAGAGACGTCTCTATTTTTGAATGGTAACAATTTCAAAGTGGTTTTAAGCAGTATTACCTGAACAACACTAAACGTTGACATCAAATGGGTTGATTTGTATTCTTGTTGTTTCTGCATGTAGCATTTTCCTTTCTTCATATCTGTAGAATAAATAAGCAAATACAATAAATAAATAAATAATAAACTTATGAGCAGAATATTGTAGGAATGTAGTCCCTTTTAATGAGGTTTATTAATTTGAAATAAACATTTTTCAAGACTTCATAATTTCCCCATTTTTGCCAATAGTCTCCAACTGGACTTCTTGCTTTAGAATTTTTTTCTTTTCACAGATATTTATATGTAAGATAAAATTGTATTAAAATAAAAGAAATACTTCTATTATGATAACTCACCAGGTAAAGTGCTTGCTCTGCAAGACCTGAGTTTTGATAGCAGCACTCATGAAAATCCTGGGCATAGGTGGTGGCTTAGTTATAATCTAAGTGCACAGGAAGTGAAGGCAAGGAAATCCCCAAGCAAACTGGCAAGCAGTACTAGCTGAGTTACAGAGCCCTTGGGTCAGTGAAAGATTCTATATTCAAATAAAAGAGAACAACTGAACACAAGTTATTGAGCCTTGATCCTCAGTTACACATCAGATCTTTCAAAACTGAGGTATTGCGCCAGCTATTGACAATTTTTCATTCCCTAAAGTAAGTCTCAGAAGGAACAGGTTTCCAAGGCCTGTGATGCCCACATACACAGGAGTCCTTTGAACAACAAACACTTGTCCATGAATGAAGGAGGAGTTAGCAAGAAGGAATAGTTGCAGTCTCAGTTATGACAAACTTGGTGGGATTTGAAGACACAATTCAAACTTGTTTTATGGACAAATCTACTTAATGTGCAAAATAGAGTAATAAGTAAACAGAGAGGCCTTGAGGCTGGTAAGATGGCTCATTCAGTAGAGACAGCACTTGCCTTGCAAAGATAAACACGTGAGTTGAAATACCATCACCCATATTAATGCACAACATAATGGTAGACAGCTGCAATCATCTTTGGGAAGAAAGACAGATCACTGAGGCTCGGTGGCAAGCAAACTTGGTAAGTTTATTAAGTTTTTGTTATAGGATATTTAATTACTCTAAGTAAAAACCTAATTGTTAGCAAAATATGATGGTATAAATCTATATTGCATTTGTCAAATGCAATTAGGTATGTCCTGAAATAATACAATTCAGGTGTGCCTCTGAAAGCTTCCAGGGATAAGAATACTAAAGAATAGAATGTTCTTGCTTACATTAAGACAAGTTGCTAGGAAAGGCCTTGTGGTCTTTGTTTTATGACTACAGAAACAATGAGCTTAGAAGTATTGAGCTACCTGAGTGTAAAAATGAACTGGTTCTACCCTAACTGACTTGAGTTGGAGCCCCCCTCCTGCCAAGATAGTAGGAGAATTTATTGATAGCAATTGGAACTTTGATATCTCTCTCTCTCTCTCTCTCTCTCTCTCTCTCTCTCTCTCTCTCTCTCTCTCTCTCCCTCCCTCCCTCCCTCCCTCCCTCCCTCCTTCATTTTGGCTTAGAAGAATCTTTATGGAAGGAGCTCTGGATAATATGTAGGGATTTCTTCTGTGTGCCTATAGAACATCAGAGAAGGAACTGTCAGGATACAGGTAAAACAGGATTTCATTAAAGAAACCTAAACAACTCTCTTCAGCTTTCAAACAAGGTGACTTGGCAATCATGTTCTCTTTTCCTCCTTTTCTTTTTAAGTGACTTTGTTTAAATAAAATACTATCAGCTGGTGAACATGGGTATCCCTGACAGCTTACAACCCTCAGGCTGCTGACACACAGCATTTATGAAGGACTGGTTAGGAACTGTTTTAGATCTGGGTTTAATGTTCAGGTCTGTAATCCCAGCATTCAAGATGCCGAGGCAGGAGTGTGGTCATGAGTTTATGGCCAACCTGACCTAAGAGTAAAATCATGTTTCAAAGAAAGGAAGAACTGAGAAGAAAGGTAAAGAACAGAAAGAAGAAAAAAAAGTTAGGGAATATAAAAGGGGGAGAAAGGGAAGTAAAAAAAAAAAGAAATATTTTAGAATATTGATTTCATGATTAAAAGATTCATAAAAACTTGCTGAACTTTAATATTATTCCAAGCTCCTTAGTCACTCAAATCTATGGTGAATAAAATATAGCAGTAAGACACAGAAGTTCTTACAGAAGAAGGGGCAGAAGTCTCAGAACTATTCTAGAATAGTATGTCCCATGCTACAATGAGCAAAATCAATATGAAAATTGTTCAAGAGAATGTAAGAATGAGATGTTAGACTCCAGCTGCTGCTTAGGCCACAATACCTGCAGGAACCTTTCGTTTACACAGATACCTCCAAGCACCCTACTGAGATGTTGTCTGTGGGTCCCCACCTAACTGACTTCCAGGTGCCAAGGTCTCTCCCTGGCAGAAATGAGTTTATATCAGAAGGGGGTATGGGTGAGCACAGTCCTTGATTCTGATTTGGAACTGGAGATCCTGGCTGCCAGCAGGCTGGTGCTGTGAAATATCCTTCAGCCTCAGAGAGTTATGGAAGACTTCTACTTCTTAACCACATAGGTTCTTATTTCCTCTTCAGAGTCTTTCCATGCCAATGTCTGATTATATATACATTTGTCCATGGCATTAATAGCTTCTAACAACCACAAATATGTATCCTACTGTCCTATTGAAGCTGCACTCCACCAGGTACATGTGTTTTCACTGGTGAGGACTTCCCAGTAGAAAGTCATATTAGACTCCCAAAGAAAATCTATTTATCCAAACATGCTCTGCCTGGGGCAGCTAGGACAGGAAGACAGGAAAGTGCTGACATTAATGAACCCAAGAAAGATGATGCTAGAAGAGGGAATTGGTAGACCAACTTCTACAAATCTGACTTAGAAAATATTCTTTTGTTTGTTTGTTTGTTACTTTTTGAGACAGTTTCTGTATCTCAAGCTATCCTCAAACTGTCTGTGTTGTGGAGGATGACTTTGAACTTCCTATCCACAGCCTAAGCATCCATTTTTGTACTAGAATTACAGGCACGCCACCACAAATTGTTTACTCAGTTCTAAGGAAGAAACCTTACCCTTTCCAACTGACCTACAACCCCAGTTCTGAACCTGTTTAGAATATATTAAATCAAAATCACACAGCTTCAGCCAGTATATAGGGGCCTTGAGCTTTCGTTAAACAATCAGAAATGGTGACACTGCCATTATGGGCTTCTCAGTGTTCTTATTTAACATATGAGTCTAACCACCTAATGAACTCTGATTCCCTAGTTCTTTCCAGTCCTATGTCTTCAAAGTCAAATGACTGAAAATGAAAAGCAACTTCCAAAGACATCTATAGATTGTTAGTGACTAGTACTGTTCAAGAAAGATGAAGTGTGTGTGTGTGTGTGTGTGTGTGTGTGTGTGTGTGTGTGTATTTGGTGTTGTGTTGTGTGCTGTTTCTGGTGTATGTTTATGTTGTGTTTTATGCATTGTGTGGTGTGTGTAAATATGTTTTGTATATGTGAGTGCGATGGTACATTCTGATATTTGTGCTGTTTCTGGTGTGTGTGTTTCTATGTGTTGTGTTATGTGTGGTGCATAGTATGTATGTGTCATATAGTATGGGTGTGTATTCTATGCCAAAATAAAAGGCAATAACTCCAATGGACTTATTTTTTTCATCAATGGACTTGGGAAGTTAACAACAGATTCATGTAAAAGAACCAATTTCTTCATGTCATCAAAACTGTCAGAGCAGAGGTATATTATTTAAACTTCTAAATACAAACATCTCAAAAATATATGTTCAAATGAGGGAGAAGACTTAAAATTTCAAGTGATGTTAAAGATTATTACTTATGAACTGTTTCATAGGAAAGATAGCCATGAACCTTCTTTCTTTTAGGGATATTAAGACATCTATCATTATTTCTGCTTGAATTGCACAGTAACCTGTTACCACTTAAATTCTTCCCTTAATTGTCGAGATATAGATAACATCTGGTAGTTTGATCCTTAGCCAGTAGTTCCCAAATTTCGTCTTGACAGTGATTCTGAAAGCCCAGCTGAAAGAATCCCCCAGCTCAATGGTTTCTCACCTCAAACACATCACATCTGACACACAGAGATCCCACCTAAGCCATAATTACATAGAATGACTTGGCTGCCTCAGTAAATGGTCACTGATTTTTAGCTTAGTGCAGTTTCCAGGTCTTTTCAGAAGGGATTAGTGCTCTTTTTTGCTTTTAATTTTCCTTGTGTGAGTTGAGATGGAAGTTGAAGGGCTATGGAAGGGAAACAACAACATCCATTTGCTAAATCCCCTAAGCTGAGGAAATAGCAATGCTGGGAGTGTAAGGGAGACTTTAACCACCTAGTCCTCAGCTCCTTGGGTGGGTTGCCAGACATTTTTATTATACAACAGCTGCTTTTTATTTTACTTTATTTTATTTTTATGTTTTAAGAAATGATTTCATCACCAAAGGAACTTATTACACTTATAGTGCTTGGGCTTGGATCACAGTTTGGATTTCAATTGTTGCTTTCATTTTGGACAATCATTGAATGTGGTATACACTTACCAACTGTATACTTTCTTCCTGTGTGTAATCAGACTTGAATATATTCAAATCTGGTGCTAAACATTAGAAGTAAAATAATTTACACATGTTCAATGCATAATGGTTTTTATGTGATTTCCAGGACATTCAAATATTTTAATGGAAGCCCAAGACTTGCAATGTACTTCTTTCCTCCATTTGAATGTTCAGCAGGCTTGGTGAAAGGAGATGACTTGTTGAATAGAAAAACACTGAGTTAAATAATCCTTCTTGTATGTGTGAGGAAATCTTAGGAGACAAAACAATTAAACAAAAGTTACAGAATTGAGAGTTTCTCTTGAACTAACCAGTACCCCCTGAGCTTGTGTCTCTAGCTGCATATGTAGCAGAAGATGGCCTAATCGGCCATCACTGGGAAGAGAGGCCCCTTGGTCTTGCAAACTTTATATGACCCAGCACAAGGGAAGGCCTGGGCCAAGTAGTGGGAGTGGGTGGGTAGGGGAGCAGGGGCCCGGGGCGGGTATAGGGAACTTTTGGGATAGCATTTGAAATCTAAATAAAGAAAATAATAAAAATAATAATAATAAACGATTGATGTCAAAAAAAAAATGTTACATGTCTCATGAAATTCTGGAAAGCTACAATATTCACCAGGTCCCTCCTAGATGTTTTTCCAGCTATAATTGTTTAGAGTGACAAGACTCTAAAATCAGCTGAGTTGTCTGAGGGATGAAGCT
The DNA here is from genome assembly GCF_900095145.1 of Mus pahari. Lineage (NCBI taxonomy): Eukaryota > Metazoa > Chordata > Mammalia > Rodentia > Muridae > Mus > Mus pahari. The sequence goes on from NW_018393432.1 coordinate 80,660, forward strand.
GGGATTTTCAGGGCTTCACTGCTAATGAGTCATCAATGTTGCTGTTAGTGGCCTCTCAGCCACAGTCCTTGTAAATAGTCTCAAAACACTCAATGGTTCATTGAGCTAGATTTGAGTATATTTCTTGCTTTGGATGTCTTAAGTTTCCTGTCTGTAGTGAACTGATATTTATTGACATCATCCCAGAAAATGATAGTCACTACCACTGAGCCTGCAGTCCAGAAGAAAATTTCAGTGAAACAATATTTTAACAACTTGGATTTCACCTTCAGGAAAATTAGAGAGCAATTCCTAACACATATGGAAAGCTAGATGTTACAACACAGAAGGTATTTTTTTAATTATTGTGACAGAAACAAAAGTGAATTAATAGACTATGTTACAAAAATCAAAACAAATCTTAGAAATTAAGGAAAGCTGTGTCCTTTCAGTAGCATCCAGGACTCCTTTATAATACTACTTCCTGATTATTCACTAATACAGACCAAGTCAGCTATCTTGTCAAATGCCAAATTTGTTTGTATTTGAATACTGCTTAGAGTTCAGATATCAGGAAGCTACATGTTAGCTAATGAATGTCTGTCCTGTAAAGTTTTGACATCATTTAAGATATGGTAATGTTTAGTTACAAGTATCAGTATGACTTGGTGAATGGACACCTAGATAGTTGATAAAATATTATTTCTGGATATGTCTGAAAGGCTGTCTCTCTGAGAGACTGGCAGTTTGATCAGTGTACTTAGTGGGGCTACTCAATTTTTATCCGTTTTAGATGATATGAAATTCTTGGTATATTGATAAATAAGGTGAAATAAGAGTGGAACAGAAGGGAACTTGCACCTCTTTTGGGGTGGAGATTCCTACTCTCTCCTCTTTTTAATTTGTAGAATTCCAGGCTCAAACACCTTTGGGCTTTGAGAGTTACAAAGGCAATTACCTATTCTCAAGCTTCAGCTCAAGAATTACTCCAACAGCCTTATCTGTTCTCATATCTCTGGGCATCCAAGAATGTACCAGCTTCTCTGGTTCTCTAGACTGTAGAAAGCACATGGGGTTTTTCTGAGTTTCCAAGACTACAACACCAAGTTTCACAATAAGCCTCTTTCTGCATATGTGTATAATCTATCATATGGCTAACTCTTTACTGTATTTCTTCACATAAATGCTCAATGCATGCATGCACACACACACACACACACACACACACACACACACACACACACACTTTTCTCTCTAGAATATCCTTCTGAATACAAACACCAACTAGTTTTGTATCTCTTTGCAATTTTATTATACAACTTCCCTTTGCTTCAGTTCTTTAAGACTTCTCCCTACTTTAACAACTTTTGTGTCTTCTTACATCCCTTTTTAATGTGTTGGATATTATTTTTTTAACTTACTTTATTAGATATTTTCTTTATTTACATTTCAAATGAAATCCCGAATGTCCCCTATACCCTCACCCCCACCCTGCTCCCCTGCCCACCCACTCCTACTTCTTGGCCCTGGCATTCCCCTATATGGGGCATATAAAGTTTGCAAGACCAAGGGGCATCTCTTCCCAACAATGGCTGACTAGACCATTTTCTGCTATATATGCAGCTAGAGACAGGAGCTCTGGGGTTACTGATTAGTTCATATTGTTGTTTCACCTATAGGGTTGCAGACCCCTTCAGTTCCTTGGGTAATTTCTCTAACTCCTCCATTGGGGTCTCTGTGTTCTATCCTATAGATGACTGTGGGCAGTGTTGGATATTCTTTGATATCTATAGTGTTGTAAAGTGTGGTCATTTTACATTTGTTTGAGAGATGTGGCTTTTAATTGACCAAACATCATATACTGAAAGGTGTTTATTGCTTAGCAATTTTAAGCCATGCCTTTAGAATTAAAAATCAATATGTGTATCTTAATCCCCAATCACTAAGTATTTAAATCTAATTTAGAGCAGATGGCTATATGTTTGTGTTTGTATTTGTGCATGCATCAAAACTGGTGCTTAGATATTTAGAGGAGGCAGCCACTTTGTACTGCTTGGAGACAGGCAGGAGAGAAATGAATGTAGTTAACTAAAATAGGGTGCTGAAATTTTATGCTGTTATGGAAAATACTATATTAGAGGGGTTGTGATGCAGCTCAGTTGGTTAATGCTTTGTCAGGGTTTGATTCCCAGTACTGTATAATTCACTTATTTTACTAAAAACCTGTAATCACAGCAATGATGGAGGCACAGAAATCCAAGGTCATTTTCACCTGCAAAGTGAGATTCTGGCCACCCTGAGCTTAAGACGAAGCTAATGAAATAACAGAAGAATTCGGAGGCTCCAGTGACACAGTGTGATTTGCTACTTGTGTCAATCTTCTACTCTATACTTGAAATCTAACAAGGCTTTAGAACATACATACATTCATGGACACACCCAAAAGGAATATGGTAAGGGAAGGCTGTATCACCTAACTTGATTGTTCTAAGCATCTTACAATGTATACACATGTCAAATCATCACACCATGGAGTTTAGTACATATAATTAATTTTGTTACTTATGCTTCAGTAATATCATGGGGAAAATAGTTGATCCAATAAGAATCATGCACATCTATTTCTCTGTACATTATTGAAGTTAGGAGTATCTTCTGGACAGAGACATGTACAGGGAAACCTGTACATGTGATATATAGGAGGATAACTTTTAATGAATTTCTGAAATGGACATGGCATTCCATCTTGTGATAAAGCTCTGTCACTTTGGAAATAAGAATTGGGGTAATTCCTCTGAGGAAAGTGGCTGATGTAGTGTGAAGTGAAGCGGCAAGCTTGATAAATAGCACGTTTACACTGTGATATTTTTTTTCAATTATGTGCTACATAAGCTTGCAACATGACTGAATTCTTAGACACACCATTCAGTACTAACATAGAAATTCTTTGATACCTTGGTAGCTATCAGAGTGTCTAGCATTTTGTAGCTGTGTATCTATTTGCTCTAGGGAAGGAAGATATTTGATGTCTGTCCATTCATCAAATGAAAGTAGATATTTAAAGGACTCCATGTAGAAAAGGGATGCTGAGGCTCTTATTCATTTTGAGTCTTAACATTTTATAGGCTGTAGGAGGCTATGGCCCCTCCCCTGAGCTATCTGAAGCCGCATCTTAAAGATGGAGCATGTCGGCTATGGAGCTTGTGGTAAACAGGTCCATATTTGGTGGTGATATGGTCCTGCTCTTCTGCCTGGTAAGGTGACGTGGCCTGCTGCGATTGGAGTGGATAGGAGAGTATAAAAGGGCTTGTAGCCCAGGGCTCGGGGAAGATGAAGAAAGAAGTTTGCTGAATAAACTACTGAGAGACAAACTGGTGGATGCATCTTTCTTGCTGGTCGAGAGGGGATGCGACAAATGGTGGCACGTAAGAGGACACAACAATAGTCAGGACATAAGTCTAATCTGTGAGGAAGGAAAATAAACCATTTTTCTGAAATGTTCTCTATTAATTAAGGCTACATGATACTTTCTTAGCTTGATAAATTTTGCATTTTCTTGTTTATTCACAGGACAAAATTTGTGTTTTGCAACAGTATCATACTTTCATGTTTTATAATAATGCAATCATAACATATGTCTAAGCATTCCCTGTGTTGGACATATAGTTGTATTCACACACACACACACACACACACACACACACACACACACATGAACACACATTCAGTACTTTAGTCCCTCACATAGACAAAAATTTAAGCTCTTATTTTCTTGAGTTATGGGCTTACATTCCCAAAGAGGATACAAACTAAAATTTAAAGGTATTTATTATTTTTCAGTTAATGTATATGCTGTTTTGTATGTGTCTTTGTGTAGATATTTACATGGATGTAACATGGATGTGCAGTCCAGAAGATGGCATCAGAGCCACTGAAAATGGCATGACAGATGGCTGTAAGCCACCCATTTATCACAGTTGTGTTTGTGGTATGTAGTGGCAGGGTCTCTCACTGAACTGAAAGCTCATTAGTTTGGTTAGACTACATGACCAGCAAGCACAAAGATCCTCCTGATTCCATTTATATCTCAGAATGCATGGGTTATTGTGTACAGTAGAATTCCTGGATATTTATATGGGTAAGGGACTCAGGTGTTCATGTTTAAGAAGTAAGCACTTAGCCAGTTAAGTGATCTCCTCAAACAATCAAGTCTTTTTAAGTAGCAGTCCTCCCTCTTTAGAGCAATCATGAGTGTAGGTTCTTGCTTAGTGTCTAGCACTAAAAAATCTTAAATAGTCACAGAAGCATTAACTATTCATTAACTGGTCTAAAGTATTAGCTTGTAACTCTGGTTGCATTTCAAAACCTTCCAGAAATCATTTGTACAATTCATGCAGTCAATATACAGGTAAAATATCTGTGATATGTATTAGACAATGTCATTTGCAAGTGTAGCATGGGAGATACAGAGAGAGAGAGAGAGAGAGAGAGAGAGAGAGAGAGAGA
>NW_018393432.1:85259-86422 GCF_900095145.1 Mus pahari
AGGACAAGAATGTCGAGCTAGCTGTTGCAAGTGTGGGGACCGGACACATGTGAGACAAGTGTGTGTGTGTGTGTGTGTGTGAGAGAGAGAGAGAGAGAGAGAGAGAGAGAGAGAGAGAGAGAGAGAGAGAGACGCAGAGAAGCAGAGACGGAAAGACACAGAATGATATTGAGATAGGGGAGTGGGCAAAGAGTGAGAGAGAGAATATGCTAGGGTTTTAATTACCCTGAAGTCTTAGTTTTCTATCTCCTAAGGGAAGATGAAGGCCCGTGAATGCAGAGCCCTGACAGAACATTGCACATTGGATTAGAGGGGGAGTTCTAGTCTCAACTTCATGACTTGAGCTTCTGTTGAATCTTCACAGTTTGGACTCTTAACAAAAAGAGGCAAGGAGTTGTCTCTTCTCTCTCACAAACTGGTCTGAGGTAGAATACCCAGTCAACCTACAAAGTCATAAAAAGGATGGGTATGATTAATCACTGCAGAGACGCTGTGGCCACTCAATACTTGTATAGTTGAGAGGTAGCAGGCCTAAAGTGAAACCCTCAGCTTCCCTGTAAGTGGATAAGGAGTTCCTAGACAGTGCAGACCTGGTATCACACACTTTGTGTAGAAATGAGACTAATTCTCTTGGGAAGTAAATCTAGAGCTGTATTAAACTGTTTCAACAAGTGGGGTTATTTTTTTCCTAAAATAAAAAAAGGGGGGGGGGACTCATTGCTTAATTCCCAGCTTTTTGTCCAGCAATATAGAAGATCTTCTCGACCTGAGTCTCTACTCTGGTTCTCCAGGATATACTATAAGTCAGGTATCATCCAGTGATGCCAAAGTTGTAAATCCAATCTTAGCAAGTTGCCTGATGATGCCCATGAAACACCACAGTGTCTTCGCTGGCATGTGTTCTCTTGCTGTCTAGTTTCTATATAATTTTCTCCCTGTTTCATCCATTTTCCAACTTTGTTAATAAGGAAAGCTTTTATAGCAGCAATGAGCATGTTTCGGGAATTCAGCTGAATTGGGTTTGAACCCAAGTATTTTTTTTTCTACTATATGTTGGCAACTTATGTCATTCCCCTGAAGTTCAGCAACTTTTTTTTTCACTTTTTTTTATTATTATTATTTTCTTTATTTACATTTCAAATGCTATCCGGAAAGTTCCCTAT
>NW_018393432.1:88887-98483 GCF_900095145.1 Mus pahari
ATCTTATAATAGTTTGGCTATGAAATAATATGATAATATGCATGAACAATTATTAAAATTTGCTGCTATTTATAAGATTAATCAAACCCCTATTAGACCAGATAGTACATAAATAGCCTCTTCAGTGTGCTTCAATGTTTTTTTTTTTTTTCCTCTTGTAATAGTATAACCCTTTGATATACCAGGGACTTAGTTACAGAACCTTTTGCATAACATCCAGAGTTGTTTGAGATTTTATATAAAATGACTGATTAATGATTCTTTCAACAACATATAATATATTGTTAATGCTAAATAAATAACGGCTGTTCAACATACTTTGTGAAAAATGACAAGAAAAACATTCATGTTCAGTCTACAAGCAATTTTTCTCATGTTTCCATGAAAGCGATAAAGAGAGGCATCTGTATTCTTAGATGATATCCTCAAATAAATTGTGACTATGATTTTTGTTTATAGATACTGTTACAACATTGGTCTTATAGTTCACAGCATGAAATATACTACAAGTGTATAAACAAATCTATAAATCTGAAATGATGGGGTTTCAAAGGCATAAAATATTAACAAATTAAATCCATTGAGGGTTCAAATATCAATAATTCAAAAACTGATTAACATAAATTCCCAAATGCAAAGGTAAATCAAAATTGAAAAAACATATGATAGTTAGCCTCATACACTTATGTGATGCACATTTGAGACGAGTTGGCATGAATGAGAAAAGGCCAATGGATGTGCTACACTTACATACAAAACTTTATATACATTTGCATATATGTGTTTACATGTAAGTGTGAGTGTATGTGTTTGTGTGTGTGTATGCATGTGTGTGTGTGTATGTATGCATGTGTGTGAAGTGAATGTCTGTGGTTATATATGCACTGGTTTATGAATAAGAAGGTCCAGAGTTGACATCAATTTTGTACTATGTAGCTGTAACTATCAAACTGACATAGCCCGGAGTCGCCTAGGGAAATATTCTTGAGTTACTGATTTGACTGTGGTTAAGGGAATGTCTAAGGCGATTGTCTTTATGGTAAATAGATGCAGGAAGGACAGCATACTATGGACAATATCATCGCTTGAGCAGGTGGTCCCAGACTGTGTTAAAAAGCTTGAGTCTATCACCATATTATCAGGGAGCATTCCATTCCTCCACAGTTTCTTTTTTAGCAGTGAGTGAGAATTTTGGTTAAAGGTAATGCGACAACAAGCAGTCCTGACTTCAGATTCTTGCTTGAATTCATGTCCAGGCTTTCTTTAATCATGAATTGTAATATAAAAGCTTAAATATATCCTTCCTTCCCTAACTTGTTTTTGGTTAAATTACTTTTATCACAAGAACAGAAGGGAAAGTCTTTCAGGTATTCCTCAGTTACTTAGTCATCTTACTTCTTGGAACATGCTTTATTATAATTCAGAATATCACTATTTGACTGGCCTGTCCCTGCCTCTTGGATATTGAAATTACAACCAGCCACCACACCCTCATGGCTTTTACATGGGTTCTAGGATACTGAATTCCTTCCCTTATGCTTGTGAGGCAAGTCTTTTTCATACTGAGCCATCTCCCTAGCCCTGACAATCAGCAATTTTTAATCAAGAACCACTTTGTAAAACTAATCTGATTTCAGAATTTTATAAGTTTACTCATTTTAAAAAACTCATTTAAATTGTATATCTCATTGTATATCTGTAGGGAACAAAATAAAATAAAGGGCGAGTGGGGGTGGGGCTGGGAAAGTGGGGGAGGAAAAAGAAGCCCATTTCCCGCCAGAGTTCCTGTGCTCTGGGCAGGTGGACATGGGGAAACTGCCAGGCGCTTTCAATTCGCCCCAGGTGGGCATTGCCTCTGACCCACACGGCAGGGGGTGTAGTAGGGGCAGCCCAGACTGGGACCCCCTGGAGCTACCTTGCTATCACTCCAGGGTTGTGGGGCAGAGGGGCTAGGGAAGAAGTTCCCAACAATGAGCAGAGTGCACAGCAGGCCTTTGATAAAGCAGAGCAGAGACTCTATGGTTTAAGAGCTTTAATGTAGAATTGCAGGAAGAAAGAGAGAAGGGAGAGAGAGGACAGGGCAGGGGAGGGGAGGGAAGGGGAGAGGGTAGAGGGCAGAAGAGAGGGGAGGGGAGGGAAGGGTAGAGGAGAGAGGGCAGAGGAAAGGGGAAGGGATAGGAGGGGAGAAGAGGGGAGGGGAGGGGAGAGAAGAGAAGAGAGGAGAAGAGAAGAGAAGAGAAGAGAAGAGAAGAGAAGAGAAGAGAAGAGAAGAGAAGAGAAGAGAAGACAAAGAGAAAGAAGTGAGGAGAGAAGACAAATAGAAAGGGAAAAGGAGAGAGAAGAGAGAGAAGTGAGAGGACATAGGAGTAAGAGGGTAAGAGTAAGAGTAAGCGAAGAGAGTGTGGTGGGCTGAACACCCCTTTATATGGTCTTCACTGTTGCTACTTAACTGGGGAGGAGTTTAGCCTGAAGGTCAGAAGCTTGGGCCATTGCTTATATGACCACCAACTATGCTTCTCTTGTGGGGGCTGTGGGAGGTGATACCTTAGGCAGGGGCTGGAGTTCCAGGAGCAGAGGGAACGCCTACTGTGTCATAGGTGTGAATTATGAACATTGGTGTTCAGTCCTCAGCTCAACTGGAGACCAGCCTGCAATTCCCCACATATATAAATCTCTATATATCACAACATCAATATAAATATATAATTAAATATCCAAAATTATATTGGTTAAGTTCATTTTCCATTACAGACTAGTCCAGTTTGTAACTAATCTAGTTTACCAGACCAAGTACTTACAAGTGGTACACACTATCAATCTCTATATATCACAAAAATCAATATAAATATATAATTAAATATTCAAAATTATGTTGGTTAAGTTCATTTTGTATTACGGAATAGTCAAGTTTGTAACTAATCTAGTTTTACCAGACCAAGTACTTACACATGGTACACATGATCTGCTAAAATTACATAGTGTTCTTTTAATTAAGTATATTTAAAATATACCTTAAAATATTGATATTAATCTCACAATAAAATTAAACATATTTTAGTATTTAAATAAACATTTCACTAATATCATGAACCATTCTCTGGTAGCTATTTATACTGACATATAAAATATATATATAATAAAACAAACATTAAAAAATTGGCTTCTACCAATACTTCTTATGATGACAACCAAAAAAGGAAATTCACAGGTTTTGAGATGGTTCAGTGTATGGAGTGGTTGAACCCAATCATGAGGATCTAAGTTTGATCCTACAGAAGCCCTGTTAATAAATCAAACAGGCATAGTGGTGCATACTTATGACAGATGTAAGAGGCAGAGAAAGGAATAAAGGCAGCCTAACCTTCATTATTCAGGCTAATGAGACACCCTTTCTCATAAAAATATATGGAACCTAAGCAATATCATTCAAGATTGTCCTCTGACATGCCCACATCATACAATTGCATATATGAAAGCAATATATATATATATATATATATATATATATATATATATATATATATACATTCACATCTCTTTCTTTGTACACAAAAAAGGTTCACATATACAAAGAATTTCACAGGATGGCTAGTGCCCCCCCTCAATAAGAAAGCATGTTCTTAACATGTATGAAGCCCTGGGTTCCAGAGTCAGTACCTCAAATAATAGCTACAGCAGGAGCAGCAGCAGCAACAACAACAACAACAACAACAACAAAACACAAAGAATTCATTTGTGGATATTTGGGTTAGAGGAACGTGTTGACAATTACATGCTGGGAAGAATTTTGCTATAGATGTAACCTCCCAGATTTCCTTCTGGACTATGACTTTGGATTGACCTCTGTATAGACAGAGAACTAACTTTCTCTTAAGCACTCATGATGTCCTCATCGAATACATGGATTGTGTGTTGTCACTGTCCTTACTCATTCTCCAGTTGAGTTGAGCTGGGCTAAAATATCCAGTGAGATCTGCAGAACTGGAAAAAGCTCTTAGTGAGAGAAAGGAGGCCAATGGATCATCACAATTATCTAAAAAGATGGAAAGAACAGAAGAGGTCAGATTCTATGGGCAGGAAAAATTTTATAAAGAGGGAACTTGTTGGCACTCTCTTTTAACAATTTACTTTTGAAAGGACTGAGAACTATTTTCCGATGTATGTATTTACAGTCACTTCTCATAACCCTCAGATATGGTATGACTTCCTGTTATTGATGGAGAAAATGAGTTCTGGAGCAATTTAAGCTTACAACACCAATAAATAGTCTAACCAAAATCTCTCAGGAAGATTCGTTTGAGTTAAAAGCCCAGCTACCCATTTTTTCCTTTGGTTGAGCATTTGACCAAAGCCTCACAGCATGTCCATGTTTAGTCTAGGAAAGGGGAGACACTTACATGGCATTTATTACCATATCTTCAGCTTCCAAGAACCCTTGCAAGAAGTATATCTATTACAATAAGATAATTTTGAATTTCTTACTAAAATTTGAGTAAAAAGAAACAAGTGAAAGAGAATAGTCTCGGACATTTTATAATCTTGAACTGGATGGAAACTTTAATAGCTAACTTTCTATTCTTCCCAAGTGAGGTATATTCTAAGGCTGTTTTGATAATACTAAACACAATAAGATTACAGACAAATGCATGTCTTGACAACTGGGTCATGTCCCTCAAAGTTCACACAAATATAGAGCCATTGGAATGCAGATGGAGGGGCTTGATCTTCACAGTTTTTACATGCCATATACATAATTGTTTTGTATATTTGGGCTCACTAAAACTACCACTGGCTTTTATTGCCATGCCACCAAACTAAGATGTAGGATCTTTTAAAGTGACACCTGCTGCAGGATTTTTCCCATCTACTCACATTAGGGCAGTGGCAGGCCTGTGATTGAACAGGAAAAAAGGGAGGTGAAGCTAGGAGACGGAGAGAAAGCTAGAGGTGGTAACGCGATGGGGAAAAGGAGGAGAGGTTAACATGGAGGTAGACAAACAGGAAGAAGATCCTAATCTTAAGTGGTTTTAGACAGCCACAAGGAGCTAAGATTTTCACAAGGTTACAATTATTGGAGTAAAGCTTTTATCATTATCAATTGTCTCTGAAATTATTGTATTGGAATCTTGTAAATTATGATGTTATAGATATATAAATCTGATTTGATAATTAAGCTTTCAGTGTCATATTTCTACTGGGTAATTTGGTGATGAGGTGGCAGATCATGGGGTGTGTGTGGCATTGCATGATTCGGTTAAAACACATAGGAAGAACAACTTATAGGGGAGTGTACTTTAGCTTAATGTTCTGAAAGCGTGAATGAGTTGCATTGACTCAAAAAGAGGCATGGCAGTAATGGCCAGCCACAGACATGGAAGCAGGAATCTGAGAGATCATGTCTGGACCCCAAACATAAAGGCGAAGGAGAGAGAGAGAGAGAGAGAGAGAGAGAGAGAGAGAGAGAGAGAGAGAGAGAGAGAGAGAGAGAGAGAGAGAGAGAGAGAGAGAGAGAGACAGAGACAGAGACAGAGACAGAGACAGAGACAGAGAGAGTGAGAGACAGACAGAGACAGAGAGACAGAGACAGAGACAGAGAGGCTTTAGTTTCTCAAAGCCCGATTCCAATGAAGTTTTTCCTCTGGCAGCTCTACCCCTAAACATCAGGAAGCAGAGCAGTCAACCAGGGACCTAGTGTCAAATACCTGAACCTATAAGGAACATTTCATTCATAAAATACCACCATATCAATGGACATAAAAACTACACATTTCTGTTTCTCTGTTGACAGTCAAGTAACAAGTCACAAAATGATGTAAGGTGCTGCATTTTTGATTGTCCAAAGACAAAGAACAATGTGTCCTGTTATTAGTGAAATGAAAGATGGTATGTGCCTGAAATTCTGGGTCCATACAGGAACAAAATATAATTTTTGTACATTATTTCGGGCTATCCATTGTTGGTCAGACTATTGTTAATTTTGTATCCTGGCTCCCTGTCTTCCTAGTTTACTGGAAGTTTCTGGATATGCTACATCCCCCAGTACTAATCCTAATCATTGATGTATATTTGTTGGGTTGTATCACATTGTGACTTCTCTTTTTGAGTGCAGAGAACACATCTTCCTCGCTTTTCACACTGAGGTTCACCAAGTATTTCCTCAATAATGATAAAAACAATTTTTATACACAAAATATGCTGTGTAAAGTTTTAAATTGGAACCAGAATCTAGGTACTGAACTGCTTTTTATGGAATTGTGCACATATGTGTATATGTATAAATGGTGGACATGGAGGTATACATGTGTATAGGTTTGTTTGTTTATGTACAACAAATAGATATATGTCTATATAAGTATGCTAGAGGCAGCCTCAGGGGTTTTAATCAATACCTTATAAATTGTTTTCTGAGATATGGGATCTTACTATATCTCACGGATTACATTATAATGCCTGGTCAGAGAGGACAAGGGTCGCTTCACCATCACAATGCTGTAGTTACTGTTAATTGAGGCTTTTCTGGACAAGCCCTATTTTCTGTCTTTCACCCTTTCCTAATCAGTGCTGGGATTATAAGTTTGTGCCAGTTCATGAATATTTTTATAGATGGCCTTTATTGATCATACTTAGAAACCTGGTGTTTGTAAGGCAAACACTTTAAGTCCTCAAATAAAAAATACCATCAAATATCAGTAAAAAGTCCCATTTACCAATTCATACACTGCTGAAATGTTGGCTTTTAAGGTGGATATGGAGGCAATAACTACTATATTCAAACATGTGATTTATAAATCTGTTATTTGATTTAAATTTAATCTCAGGCAGTTAGAAACAAGTATGATGCTCCTTAGCTGACAGACAATGGAGCATACAGGATCCAAAGTTATGTGGGATCTTCTGGGGAACAAGACATTTATTCTAGAAACAACTCATAGTTTGCCAGTATAGATCTATAAAATGTATCAGATGAAGAGAGTCTGATTATATAGCGTTCACAAGTTTTAAAAATGTGCAAGCGAAGAAAAGCAAAATAAAATTTATAGCTGTCTCTACTACCCCATTGCTAAGAAGGTCTCATTCAACACATTGGCTTGGGCAATTCAAGAAAAATTATCTCCTCTCTGTGCTGCAGTGTGTATTCTGGACAGAAAGAATGATGTCTCTTTTCCACAAGGTATTGTCATGCAAAGATAGCTGGAGCTTCAGGGAGAAAACAGTGTCTTTCTGTGGCACAGTTTCAGTAAGCATAACTATAACACTGTGATGTATGAATCAGAAAGGTTAACACTCTGACTTACTACCAGCCTCCTTGTTGCTTGAAATTCTGTATTTTATGTTTATAATAGAGCTACTTATTACTTATGAATGGTCACTAAGGACAGTCTTCACCAACACTGTATCCATTTTATATGTATTTTGAAACTAAGAAGATACTCTCTTCTGGACATTTTATTACTGCTCTTGTGTGTGTGTGTGTGTGTGTGTGTGTGTGTGTGTGTGTGGTTTGCATGAATATTAGTTTGCTTTATTTGGATGTATGCACCACTCAGTTATTAGGTTTTCTGGAATTGCGGAATTTCCAGAAACAGTTTGGTTCTACTTGGCCAGGTCAGTGGTCCCTGGGCATCATCCAGACTCTATGCATTGTGAAGTTACAAGAAAACACTCCCTGACTAAGCTTTTACGTGCATATCACAGAGGTTAGTTAATGTCCTTATGCTTACATCTCATGGAACGACCTCACCAAGTCTCCAGAAAGTAATTTTCTTCCTGAAAAAGAACAGGATAGAGATTGTAGCTAAATTCCCCATCTATCACTGCTGGTGTTTATAAATTTCAATATGATATTTCAATATGATATATATATATATATATATATATATATATATATATATATATATATATGCATATGCCAGAGAATACCCAGATTTCAATTGTGGACGTGATATTTTTAATAACAAAGCAGTCAAAACCCTGGGAAAATTCAATGGCAGAATATGGACTGTCCTGTGTAACAACAGTATTCATGGAGCCAGTTGCCATAGTGGATTACAGAGGGAGAACTGGTCCCAGTAGTGCTCATTCATGGCAAACAAAGTTACTTGTTTTGGAAAATACAGCTATCAGACACCACATGGCCTATAGGCTATGTGGAATGATGTGCTGCTTCTCAAATGTACTGCATTTTTTTTATATACTTTTGGATTGGAGATAATGATTTTTTGGGGATAGACTGAAAATAAAAAACCTTATATTTTTGGTCATGTGCCTAGACTTTAACACCTGAGCCAAGCCTGACAAATACAGAGGTGGAACACTCAACCATTGGACTGAACACTGGGCCCTCAATTCAGGAATTAGTGAAAGGACTGAAGGAGCTGAAGGAGTTTACAACCCCATAGAAAGAATAGCAATATCAACCAATCAGACCTCCCCCCCAGAGATCCCAGAGACTAAACAACCAACCAAAAAGTACACATGGAGGGATCCATGGCTCCAGCTACATATGTAACAGAGGGTGGCCTTGTTGGGTATCAAAAGGCCAGAGAGGCCTTGGTCCTGTGAAGGCTCAATGCCCCAGTGTAGGTGGATGCCATCAATGCCCCAGTGTAGGGGGTGCCAGGGTGGTAAGGTGGGAGAGGGTTTGTGGTTGGAAAAACACCCTCATAGAAGTAAGAGGAGAGGGGTGAGATATGGGAGGGGGTTTCAAGGGGGAAACCAGGAAAGGGGATGACATTTGAAGTATAAATAAAGAAAATATACAAAAGGGAAAAAAGAAAAAGAAAAAAAACAACAAAACAAAACAAAAACAAAAAAACAAACAGATCAGATCACATGTTGGGGCAGATGGCAGGGGGAGTGGAATACTTTTTCATTGTTATTGGCAGTACAAACTGGTACAGGGACTATTGAAATCAATATTGCAGGCTTCAGAAAGCTGGAAATCTATCTATATCAAGATCCAGCTATACCTGTCTTTGGTATAAGTCTTTTAGGTACAGTGAATTCTATATCATACTATAGAGATACTTGCTCATCCATGTCCATTACTGCTTTATACATAATAGTCAGAAATTAGAAACAGCCTAAATGCAAATCAACCAATGAATAGACAATGAAAACATGATACATTTTACATAATGGAATTCAGCTGTGAAAGAAAGAAAGAAAGAAAGAAAGAAAGAAAGAAAGAAAGAAAGAAAGAAAGAAAGAAAGAAAGAAAGGAAAGTCACAGGTGAATTGATGGAAGTAAAAAGAATCATCCTGAATGAAGTAACTCAGACAAAAAAAAAATATTGCATGTCTTCTCTTATATGTGGGTGCTAGTTTTCAAACCTTTCCTGTCTGTGCTACAATCCCCACAGAGACTAAGTACTTAATACAGTGAGGTAAGATTATAGAAGAATAAGGAAAAACTAGAATAGGAAGGTTATACAGGGAGGGGGATAAAGAGGATAAAGTAGAGGAACAACTAATTGTAAAGGCCATTTGAAAAACCATATGGAAAATTTAGAGCTAAGATGAAAGGATGGACTATCCAGAGACTACCCCATCCGGGAATCCATCCCATCATCAGCCACCAAACCCAGATACTATTG
>NW_018393432.1:98873-127645 GCF_900095145.1 Mus pahari
AATAATAATAATAATAATAATAATAATAATAATAATAATAATAATAATAATAAAGAAAAACCATATGGAAATCTACTACTACAGAAACTTCCACCAATCTATACATATATGACAGAATCTAAATGAAGTCACCAAAAATAAGAAAGAAAGCCCAAAGTAAGCACCTGATGTCACTAAATAAAAGCTCCAGTGCCAGTAATAGAATGGATCTTGTTTAGTTGTTGGCCAAAGGGACCCAATGGAAATACCAAACATCACAGACTACTGCCAAGGTTATTTGGTCACTCTCCCGGTCTACCTTACAATAAGACCCTTACCCTGCTGAAGACAATTATGTCATCAAACATGGGGAAATCAAGATGGCCCCTAATTACAAGCTTCTACCCTACTATAGTCATCAGAATCACTCAACTAAAATTCCTGTTACCTACAATAGCCTGTAAATGTCATGGGAGTAATCAACCATTTTCTGGCTGGATTTAAGGCCTACTGCATGAGATGACGTACCATTTCATGAAGTAGGCCTTAAATCCAGTCAAAAAATGAATGGTTACTATCTAGCACTGCTCAAGTGGCCAAGAACTTGATACTAGAGAAATCATGCTACTAGGGGATAATATGATATTATGGTTCCGCTAAAGGAGCATGACAATAAAGTCAGTTCTAATGACAGTGACATAGTACTCTGCCTACATGTCAATGCCTCAGTCAGCCCTCATCAGAGATTCTTCCTTTTTTAGTAAATGGGAGCCAACTTGACCCACAACTGAACAATGCATAGAGAATGAGGGACTTTGAAATTACTCCATCAAAAATAGATTTCTTCATAAAATCTTTCCTCTTAAGGCTCAGGGATATATGTTGAAGAGGAGGCAGAAAAGTTGTAAGAGCTAGAGATAGCAGATGTCACCAAAGAAACCATATCTTTTATAGATAATAGGACTGATGCACATATGAACTCAGCTACTATAAAAGCATGCATGATACTTGAGATATATTCAAGACAGATAGGATCTCATCACTGTGAAGTAGATATGGACATGGGAATCCCACCTGTAACCAAGATGCTATCAGCAATTGATACCCACTGGCAAAGGGAAAAAATCATTCTTCTCTAAGGGAATCTCACTGGGTATATTAACCACACCTCAGGGAAGGCCCCACAGCAAGGGCTAGATGTCCAACCCAAAACAAACTCAATGAAAATTTTGTAGACTCTGTCACATTTTGCTTTGTCTGAACATTTTATTATTACATTTTTTTCTTACTGGTCTTCTGCTTGCTTTTTATTTTCCTTTCTGTAGGTTTGTATGTTTCTTGTTTTGGGCTTGTTTTAAAGAGAGAGGAAAAGAACATAAAGTTGCATGGATAGAGAGGTGGGAAGTATCTGGGAGAAAATCAAAATACATTTTCAATAAAATATTATTTTAAATTCATAGAAAATAAAGATTTGATATTTAAAAAAATGAAGTAAAAAACCTGTTCCTGGTAAAGTGCTTCAGCATGTTCGACTTTTCGATGTAGCCTTATCACTATGTACTGATACAGTTTGCAAAACACAAGAAAACCAAGAATAAGGAAGACCAACTTGTGGATACTTCATTCCTCTGAAGAATAGGGAACAAAATACCCATGAAAGGAGTTACAGAGACAAAGTTTGGAGCTAAGACAAAAGGATGGACTATCCAGAGACTACCCCACCAGGAGATCCATCCTATAATCAGCCACCAAACCCAGACACTATTGCATATGCCAGCAAGATTTAAGACCCTGATATAGCTGTCTCATGTGAGACTATGCCAGTGCCTGGCAAATACAGAAGTGGATGCTCACAGTCATCTATAGGATGGAACACAGGGCCACAATGGAGGAGCTAGAGAAATTACCCAAGGAGTTGAAGGGGTCTGCAACCCTATAAGTGAAACAACATTATGAACTAACCAGTACCCTCATAGCTCATGTCTCTAGCTGCATATGTAGCAGAAGATGCCCTCGTTGGCCATCATTGGGAAGAGAGGCCCCTAGTCCCCTTTATATATCCCAGTACAGGGGAACATCAGGGCCAAGAAGTGGGAGTGGATTGGTAGGGGAGTAGGGTGCAGGGGAGGTGTAGGGAACATTTGGGATAGCATTTGAAATGTAAATAAAGAAAATATCTAATAAAATTTTAAAAAATAAAAATAAAAGGACAAAAGGAAAAAGAAAAAATAAAGAAAAATGATTGTCACTATGTAAGTCCCAAATTATGACTGGCCTCATCCCAGATAGCTTCAGTTGTTCTTATCTCCCATGAGGCAGAATCTCGAGATATGAGATAAGCATTATTATATGTTCCTAATGCTAAGTCCCATGAGAAGCCTGGGAAATTTAGGATGAATACTGCTAAGTAGTCTATTTATGTTTCTGAACTTTGTTCTCTTTGGCAAAATGAGACTATCAGCTTTTCTTAGCTGGACTGCTTCTAAGAGGATTAAATGTGATTAGGACATCATGAATTCAGCCTATAGTCAGAGTCCTGTAAATGAGCCTTCACTTTCTTTTTCAAATGTTCATGCTGTAATATAAATTCTGGTTACCAGGCAGACAGATATGAATTCTGTAATCTTTAGAAATTGTTACTCTTTAAAATTGTTTTCTCCTTTATAAGTGATATGAATACCTAAAAGTGCTCCAGTCTGTGATTGTGGGATGATCCACAAATAATTCAGTTTTGCAAGTTTGGATCTGGTATGAGACACTTGAGTGAGCTTTGAAAATGATGAATGACTACATTAATTCTTTACACACAATGCTAGACAACTCTACAATTCATGCAGGGTGAAGTGAACAAAGGAATTGTTCAACATTATTCTTGTATAAAGTGGCTGATTCAAAGAATTTTGGGGCCAGAGAGAAAAGTTTATGAGAGTTTGGGGACAGCTGAAGGGAATCCAGGTTATAGTCAGCATCCAAATGTCAATCAAATGGAAACTAGATAAATTGGTGGTTAATTATGTCTCTTGCCTGTGAGTCACAATTTATTTAGGTTATGAAAATATATTGTATGGAGCTGACACAATAGCTCAAGTAAAGTGATTGCCTCACAAAAATGAGTACCTGATTTCGATTCCCTAGAACTCACATGAAATAGCCAAGAATTGTTTCTTGCCATTATATTATTGTCTGTGGGGGGTGTTGAGTTAAAATAAGTGCATCCTTCTTGAATTCCAGGTAAAATTGAGATGTCTTGTACCAAATCACAAGGTGGATGAAACTACAGTAAAGTCACCTGAAATGGTCTGCTAGTGTCTATACCAATGCAAACACATGTGCTTATACAGCAGTATGCATGCTCTCATCTGCACACACATGAACAAACTCAGGAACACTAAAAAAAGAAAAGACAGAAGCAGAATGAGAAAGCTCAGAATCCTCTCAGCAAGGTTAGAGACTGAAACTAGCAATGGTTTGCGTTTGTGTAAGTGTATTTTTCCTGTTGCCAACTAAATGTTTAGCAATACATTTCCAGTTCTCCCATCTCTGACAACAATATATTGTATGTATGAACAATTCCCAACAGATAGATCACATATTATGGCCTCCTATAATTTCTCCAAAAATGTGATATGAGTAAAATGAACACATGGTTTTAAAATAATTAAGCCAAATAGGTATATGACAATAATGAAAGAATTTTTGCAGAGCATTGAAAATAAATGATTGTTGTCTGGAGAACTGTATTAATTGTAAGCATGTCACTGAGAGAGGAAAGAAACCTAAAAGAACTTAGCATCAGTAAACATGGCAAGATTGACTTTACATGGAACACTCTATAACATTATCTTCAAAATTAAAAGCCAAAGGGAAAATGTGACTATTGTAATAGACAAAATCTATATCTAATAAAATATCTAACCACCTATTATTGACAAATAATTTCAGCAAATTAAAGCAGATGATCATTTTATTAGTTACTTCTCTTGTTGCTGTGACCAAATACCCAAGAGTCAAGAACTACATTTGAGTAGAAGGCATACAGGAATAGGAAGATGAGGATATCCATGTATCAGGAAGAGGTAGAAGAATGCAAGATCTTAGCTTTCCCTTGTTTATTCAGTTCAGACTCCACCTTTAGGGATAGTTTCATCACACTCAATGTGGCAGTTCTCTACTCATTTAAACTTTTTAGAAATATCCTCATGTAAACACCCACAGGAATGTTTCCATGATTATTTTAACACTACTCAAGATAAAAATTAACATGAACAATCATAGGTGTATATGAAAAGTGTAATGATGATATGCTCAAATAGTGCTCTTAGAATCCAGATCCTATAGTGGACACAAAATATTAAGCAAAAACTCCTATCAGTTTATCAAAGTAATAAATGTATCAATGAATAGCTGTCAAAAATGTGGTCAAACCGGGCGGTGGTGGTGCATGCCTTTAATCCCAACACTTGGGAGGCAGAAGCAGGCAGATTTCTGAGTTCAAGGCCAGCCTGGACTGCAAAGTCAGTTCCAGGGCAGCCAGGGTTACACAGAGAAACCCTGTCTCGAAAAACCAAAAAAAAAAAAAAAAAAAAAAAGTGGTCAAATTTGTCACAGAATCTATGAAAATTTTTTTAGAACCTTAAGCATCTGGGAAATATATAAGTGCTAATGAGAATATGGGGAACTTGTTCTTGCACACAGTTGGCAGGAGAATCAACAGTTACAGTCATTCTGGAAATCCACATGAATGTTCCATGTAAAGGTAACAATATAGCTATCATAAAATGCAGTTATACTACCAGAAAAAAATTCACAAGGAATCTAAGTCAGTATCCACAGATGAAGACTCACATAAATATCTATATGAAACACTATTTTGAATAGGCAAGACTTGCAATCAGCTGGAAGTGTTTATCACCAACAATAATAATGTATAGAAATATTATTTATATACACAACATGTATAGAAATATGATTTATATACACAACAAACTTCTATACTCACTGCACTCACTAATAAGTGGATATTAGCCCAGAAGCTCAGAATACCCAAGATACAATTTGCAAAAGACATGAAACTCAAGAAGAAGGAAGGCCAAAGTGTGGTTACTTCGATCCTTAGATCCTATTTTGTTCCTGGGGAACAAAATAGCCGTGGAAGGAGTTACAGAGACAAAGTTCAGAGCAGAGACTGAAGGAATGACAATTCAGAGACCACTCCACCTGGGGATCCATCCCATAAACAACCACAAAACCCCGACACTATTGTGGATATCAACAAGTGCTTGCTGACAGGAGCCTGATAAAGCTGTCTCCTGAGAGGCTCTGTCAATGCCTGACAAATACAGAAGTGGATGCTCACAGCCATCCATTGGACAAAGCACAGGGTCCTCAATGAAGGAGCTAGAGAAAGTACCCAAGGATCTGAAGGGGTTTGCAGCTCTCTAGGAGGACCAGGTGGAGATCCCTCATCTGTTCTGATACTTGGGGGCAGGTTGATATCTGAGGCTGTGCAGAACTGATCCCAACACACAAGTTGACATGGACAAAGGAGAGATTTGTCCTCCTTTTGCCACCTACCACCTATGGCAGGCAGGAGAGGTGGCCCTGCTCCTCGGCTACTGCAGAACCCAGAAGAGTGGGCCCTTTCCCTCTCCTTAGCAGCATAGTGGAGCTGGCCCTGCATGTGGTGGTTGCAGGTGAGCTGATTCCCAGATTGTGATCATGAGTGAGTCGGCTGTGTCTCTTGTCTGTTTAGTAGCTCTAGTGAGGGAAAATGCTATTCTCCACTCTGTCATCCTTTGCCAACTTTGGCAGGTGGATGGAGAGCTGTCCATGGAGTAATGAGAGCATGAATACTGTCCATGACCCTCACTGGCTTCAATAATTGATAGAACAGACCCTGAACTTCCCTTGGGCAATGGGGCAAAGCTGGCCTTGGCTGAAGCAGTTACCAGTGAATTGGCACTAATGATGTGAGAGCAAGAAAGCCAGAGGGTTGTGGAGAAGATTGCAATGGTGACTGCAATGATATATTATGCAATATAATGTATTATATTGTGAAATTATTAATGTGATGTTATTAAGATGCAGCAATCTAGTAATTATAATTGAATAAAATGGAAACATTGTTCAATATTTGTAATGATTTGTTATTCTCCAAAGTAATCAGAGAAACCAGGAGATATATCTTTATCGAAGAGCCACCTGTTCCAGAGAATAAGTATGGGCTCCATATGGTTATCTAAGCACATGTCCTCAGCTTCTCATGCAGGCTAATTTCTGAAATTACTATGTATAATCTAGGCCTTAAATATATACACCAGCTACATGCCCCCTACATCTTTTCCTCCACACCTGGCCTACGTTGCTATGCAATGAATTAACTAATTCCAAAAGAAGCATATAAAGAAAGTTTACTCTCCGAGAAGTAGAACATTGGTAGTGACCAGGCACAAAGCTAATGTCAGAAGGATATGAGTATTGATCATCTATTCTCTGATCTCCAGGACCACTCATGGACATGTTGAGTCTTACCCTGTTTATCTAATGAAGTTAGGTGGGGTTCATGGACACTTTCCCTCACCTAACTCTACCTTCTCTATCTAAGGTACATATCAAACACCTAATTTGTCAGATCTAAATCTCAGAAAGACTATCAAGGATTAGTTAAAATGAAGATGTAAACTTTATGTATAGGTCGTGAAATAGAGAAAAAATATCATTAAAATGAACCATGGATTCACATAATATCCAATGAGGTAGTATTTGCCAAATAAAAGACTAGTATCTTGGTGATTTTCTAAATTATAGCATAATTGATTTTCAGGCGATGAGTCAGATCATCCAAGGCATTATTCTCTTGCTGAGGTGAATTTCATGTCACATTCATTTTTAAAATAAAATTTTCTTCTGACTTTTCTTCCACTTACAAAATGCCTATTGAATATCTTTCCCCCCCCCCATACAGCCCTGCATGCTTAGACACAGCAATGTTAAAAGAAGCATTAAAACCTGTTTAAAATTCCTACTTTTCTTTTTGGGATCTAGTATGAACACTTAACACGAAACATTAACAACCAGATGTCCTAAGTTCATTTGTGTGATCCTATGTTCTAGAATCATGTAATGGATAAAGAGGAAGAAATGAGCTGACCTCTGATTCTTGACTATGAATGCAGTGTGATCCATTGCCTCACACTCCTATTCCCAACATGGTAATTTAGAGCTCAAACTGGTGTCAAATAAACCCTTCATCCTCAGAGTAGATTTTATCATGTATCTAGTCACAGCAGTGAGAAACTATGAGTTATCATAGAATGAATCCATATTTTCATGACAACCTTGACCTGCAAAGCAGGTATTTTTCATAGGATGAAAGAATTCCATAGGGTTCAAGTCAACAGGTTTTATCCCCAGCCTTCAGTGTGAAAACTGAAGATGTAAAAAGCCTACACTGTCTGAAAGAGATGTGAAGGAAGCTTCATATTCACACTAATTGAACGCTATTACTTACCTTCTTGTTAATCAGCAGGGAATGTGTGTTAGAATCATTAATAAATCTTAAAGTCTTCGCTAGTGGCTTGGGCATTGGTGAGCTCTTTAGCCTGATGTCACCATCTCATTCCCTCCCATGTTTTCACAACCAGAAATATTGAGGGACTACTTTGCAGGGAGTGTAGTTGTTTCCTCTTTCCTTGACCTGGGAATGCTGTGCCTCTACCCCATACCCTGGAATCTGTAGTACCTTTGCCAACAGATGGTGTCACAATAATTCTATTGAGGGACACTAGTGGTACCATTTCTATAAAGACCTCTTTCCTCCCAGGAATATGGGGAGCATGGCAAGCTAGCAGTGACAGTACCTGGAGACCAGAGAATGGGTCTGGAAAGGAAAAACTTCACCCCACTTTAGCTGTATGACAATTTTTATCAGCAAATTCAATCCACCACATCAGACCCAGCTTTCCAAGGAAATGTTTCTCTACACAGGCCCTGCAGGTGTTTGTCATAATACCTAGCCTCATTGATCATATTTGTGAACATTAATATCTTTTCTCAATTTTTCTATAAATTCTTATTTTTTTCCAATTTGTCATTACCTTCTCCCTCATGGCTATATTTTTCTTTTTTCTTTTGAGTTTATTTATTTATTTGTCTATTTTACACTCCATATTTTATCCCCTCCCTTTCCAGTCTCCTGTTGCTCTACATCTCATATTGCCTCTTCCTACTTTCAGGCATTTCATCTAAGGTCCCTCTGTTTGAGTCCTGAGAGTCTGTCACTTCCTAAGTCGCTGGTGCAGTCTGGAGGGTCCCCCATGACCTCTTTTCTCCTGAGATGGTCTGTTTCCATTTTTTAATTCTGCCTCTCAGGGCTTCAGTCATTTTCCCTCACCCATTTCTAGATCAAGTTCCCCTCTCCCTTCTCCACTCCCTTCCCTGTCCACTTTTCCTCTCAGATCCCCCTCCCTCCCCATGTGTGATTGCTTTCTTCTCTTTCCCATATGGGACTGAGGCATCCTCACTTGGGCACTTTAGCTTGTTGAACTTTTTGAGTTCTATGGACTATGTCTTGGGTATTCTGCATTTATTTTTTTTTTGGATAATGCCCACTTATTAGTGAGTATATACCATGCATGTCTTTTTGGGTCTGAGTTACCTCACTCAGCATATTTTCTAGATCCATCCTTTATATGCAAAACTCAGAATGTTATCTTTTTGTTGTTGTTGTTATTGTTCTTAATAGCTGAGAAGTATTCCATTGTATAAATGAACCATATTTTCTCTACTCATTCTTCTGTTGTGGGATATCTAGGTTGGTTCCAGCTTCTGGCTATGACAAGTCAGGCTGCTATGAACATAGTGGTACACATGCTCCTGTGACATGATGTGGCATCTTTGGGTATATTCCCAAGAGTGGTATAGCTGGGTCTTAATGTATATCTATTTCCAATTTTCTGAGGAAATTCCAGATTGATTTCCAGAATGTTTGTGCCAGTTCGCAATTCTACCAGCAATGGAGAAATGTCACTCTCACATCCTCTCCAACATGTGTTGTCACCTGTGGTTTTGATCTTAGCCATTCTGATTGGTGTAAGGTGAAATCTCATGGTCATTTTGAATTGCCTTTCTCTGATCACTAAAGACTTTGAACATTTGCACAATGAGTTCAAGATTCTTTCTCCATTTGCCTTCTATTAGATTCAGTGTATCTGGTTTTCTTTTGAGGTCCTTGATCCACTTGGACTTGAGCTTTGTACAAGGTGACAAATATAGGTCTATTTTCATACTTCTTCATACAGATAGCCAATTAGACCAGCACCATTTATATGAAAATGCTTTATTTTTTTCCATTGTATTTATTTGGCCTCTTTGTCAAAAATCAAGTGACCATAAGTATGTGATTTTATTTCTGGGTCTTCAATTCTATTCCACTGATCACTATGTCTGTCTCTGTACCATTATCATGGAGTTTTTATCACTATTGCTCTGTAGTACAGCTTGATGACAGGGAAGGTGATTCCCCAAGCAGTTCTTTTATTGTTAAGAATTTTATTCTTAAAAATATTGTTTTCATTATTCTGTTTTTTCTTTTGACTTTTAAGATGAATTTGAGAATTGCTCTTTCCATATATTTGAAGAATTGTGTTGATATTTTGATGGGGATTGAACTGAATCTTTAGTTTGCCTTTGGTATGATGGCCAGAAATACTATTTTCATTATACTAATCCATGAGCATGGGATATCACACCATTTTCTGAGATTTTTTTTCAATTTCTTTGTTGAGGGACTTGAAGTTATTTTCATAAAGGTCTTTCATTTGTTTGGTTAGAGTTACTCCAAGATATTTTATATTATTTGTGGCTATTGTGAAGGGAATTGTTTCCCTAATTTCTTTCTCAGCCTGTTTATCATTTGTATAAATGAAAGATTTTGATTTATTTGAGTTAATTTTATATCCAGTCATTTTGCTGAATTTATGAGCTGGAGAAGTTCTCTGGTAGAATGTTGGGGGTTGCTTATGTATACTAACATGTGCAAATAATGATACCTTTATTTCTTCTTTGCCAATTTTTATTCCCTTGGTCTCTTTTGGTGTCTTATTGTTTAACTAATACTTCTAGAACTATATTGAATAGATATGGGGGGAATGAGTACCCTTCTCTTGTCACCAATTTCAGTGGGATTGCCTCAAATATGTCTCTGTTTAATTTGATATTGGCTGTGGGTTTTCAGTAAATTGTTTTTATTATGTTTAGGTATGGGCTTTGAATTCCTGATCTCTCCAATACTTTTAATATGAAGGGGTGCTGGGTTTTTGTTGTTGTTGTTGTTGTCAAATGATTTTTCTAAATCTAAACCATGTGATTTTGTTCTTTGAGTTTGTTTCTATAGTGAATTACATTAATGGATTTTTGTATATTAAACCAACCTTCCAACACTGGGATGAAGCCTATTTGATCGTGATGAATGATGGTTTTGATGTGTTCTTGGATTCAGTTTGTAAGAATTTTATTGAGTATTTTTCCAACAATATTCATAAGTTGGATTGGCGTGACATTCTCTTTTTTTGGTTGGATCTTTGTGTGATATAGATATTAGAGTAATTGTGTCTTCATAGAATGAGTTAAGTAGTGTTCCTTCTATTTCTATTTTATGGAATAGATTGAGGAAAATTGGTATCAGATGTTCTTTGATGATCTGGGAGATTTCTGCACTAAATCTATCTGTTCCTGTGCTTTTTTTGGTAGAGAGGTTTTTAATGACTTCTATTTCCTTGTATGACATGGGCCTATTTAGGATGTTTACTTGCTCTTGATTTAACTTTGGTATGTGGAATCTGTCTAGGAAACCAACCATTTCATCTAGATTATCTAGTTTTGTTGAGTATAGACTTTTATTGAAGGATCTGATATATTTTTGAATTTCCTCTGTTTTATTTGTTATATCTCACTTTTCATTCATGATTTTGTTAATTTGGATACTGCTTCTTGGCCCATTAGTTAGTTTGGCTAGGGGTTTATCTACTGTGTTGGTTCTCTCAAAGAACCAGCTTCTGGTTTTGTTGATTCTTTGTATTGTTTTCTTTGTTTGTATTTTTTGATTTCAACCCCGAGTTTCTGGGCCCTCAATGGAGGAGCTAGAGAATGTACCGAAGGAGGTGTAGGGGGCTGCAACCCTGTAGATATAACTACAATATGAACTAGCCAATACCCCCTGAGCTCATGTCTCTAGCTGCATATGTAGCCGAAGATGGCCTAATTGGCCATCATTGGGAAGAGAGGCCCCTTGGTCTTGTGTACTTTATATGCCCCAGTACAGGGGAAGGCCAGGGCCAAGTAGTGGGAGTTGGTGGTTAGGGGAACAGGGGCTTGGAGGGTGTATAGGGAACTTTTGGCATAGCATTTGAAATGTAAATAAAGAAAATAATAATAATTTTAAAAAGTGCACAGAAGCAACAACAACAATAAAACAGTCTGGTTTGGAAAAAAAATGAAAATGTTTGGCAATAAATTAAACATAAAATAGGGAATAGGATCATGGACTTAAACATTGGTATAGATGGAGACAGATTAATGATGTGCATGAATGTATGCTCCTCATAAATGTCACTTAGAAATGAACTTATAAATATATTTTCAGATAAAATATGCATTAAAGTTTGGGAATATGGCTTAGCTGGAAAAGTGTTTGGCATGATATTACCTGGACCAGAATTCAGTCCTAAAAAGCTAAAGAAGGGAATCCAGGCAATCTCAGTGCTGTGGAGACAGAGTTAGGCAATTCCCAATGGCATGGTGCCCAACCAAACTAGTCACCAATTTGATGCTAGTCTCACAAAAACCTTTTTCAAAAAACAAAGTGGAAAAAAATCTGAGAAGTAATACCCATGATAGACCTCTTCACTACAAATTCATACACTTCTATACAAATAAACATATATATGAACATCCACAATATTATTTATACATATAAAACATTTCTATCTATGGATGGGTATATAATATTTATATTTAGGTTGATCATCTAAATATTTGTGAATTATTTATTAATGGGTATTTTGGTTATATTTTATAGGTATAAGTATAGAAATACAGATAATACAGGTCAATTATCTGCTTCTAAACTAAATGCTAAATTATACATGATAATTCTATGAATGTAAAGATAAAACACATGCAGAAAATGAACAGAATTTACTTCTTCTCCCAACTCCTTTTAATGTTTGGTTCTGTTTCAGCAAAGATAGCCTTCTCTATGAACTTGAAAAATCTGCCAAATCTCAGACACACCTCTCCTTGTGGTATGGTGGGTATCTTTCTCCAGTCGTGCTAGAACTGGGTCTTGTAGTATTTTGTCAGTATTTCACAGCATTACAGTCCAGCCTCTGGCTATTACATTCTTCTTTTTAACCTCTTCTGTCATAATCTCTGAGCATTAAATAAAGAGGTTCATATAGATGTTCACTCTACAGATGAGCATTCACGATCATTTATTATCAGCCTTGTGTCTAGTTATAATCTTTTATTAGTGAAACACTACTCTGTGCCTATAATTGGGGTAGGGTATACGAATTGCCAGTCATGGTTAGTAGGAAATATTTATCATTCCAATGTGCCAGAAAGCTGGGTTAAGGTTTTGCAATCACGAAATAGTGAAGCACTGGTACAAAGTACAGAAATGAACAAGTAAAATGTTGATGTATAAGAACTACACCTCTATTTTGAGAGGTATAGTTTTTATTCTGTTCTACTGAGGAAAAAAATATATATGCAGAAGTTCTTTTTTTTTGAGATAGGCATTTTATTTTAGAGAGGTTAAATGTAAAAATGAAATACTGTGAATGCCAAGTAGAATAACTTGGCTAGGATTGTAAAAAATGCATGAAATGCATTTCTGATTCAAAGGAGAGTTGATGGGGGAAGGTGAGGTGTATTCTTCTGAACTAGAGATGTGTGTAGGGCTCAGAAGATAGATTCTTTCAGGAAACTGCTTGCCTTGCAAGCAGGAACTCCTGAGTATATTGCTCAAAATCTATGGAAAAGCAACTATGGAAGTGTAGAATTATAAGCCCAACATTTGAGAATTGGAGAGGGATAGATGGGACTTGCTTGACTGCTGGGCACATTCCAGTTCTACAAGAAATATTGTCTCTAAACAACAAAAACAAAAACAAATCAAGTAATTCTGAAACAAAGGATCCATGATGACCCTCCAGCACATGAGTACAAGCATACTCACACACACACACACACACACACACACACACACACACACACACACACTCACTTGCTCATCTTTATTTTGAGGAGAATGTGAAAGTGATATATTTTGATAAACAGTATTTCTAATAAAAATAGGAAAGGGACACTCTATCTGGTACTTTTGTCTCAGTAGATGAGATAAATTAATGTTTTTTGATTTAATTTTATTTGTAATTCATATTTTACACTCCATATTCCATTCCCTGCCCTTCCCCAACCACCCTCTGACTGCTCCACATCCCACACCTCCTCCCCACTCCACCCTGTCTCCATGTGGATGTCCCCACTCCCCACTCCACCTGACCTGTAAACTCCCTGGGGCCTCCATCCTCTTAAGGGTTAGGTTCATCATCTCTGAATGAACACAGACCTGGAAGTCCTCCACTGTATGTGTATTAGGGGCCTGGTATCAGCTGATGCATGCTGTCTGTTTGGGGGTCCAGTGTTTGAAAGATCGAAGGTGTCCAGATTAATTATGACTACTGGTCCTCCTGCAGAACCACCCTTCTCCTCAGCTTCTTCTTTCAGCCTTCCCTAACTCAACAACAGGGGTCAGCTTCTTCTGTCCATTGGTTGGGTACAAATAACTCTATCTGACTCTTTCAGCTGTTTGTTAGATCTTTTGGAGGGCAGCCAGGTTAGATCCCTTTTTGTGAGCACTCCATAGCCTCAGTAATAGTGTCAGGCCTTGGGATGTGCCCTTGAACTGGATCCCACTTTGGGCATGTCACAGGACCTTCTTTTCCTCAGGATCCTCTCCATTTCCATCCCTGTAATTCTTTCAGACACAAACAATTATGGGTCAGAGTTGTGACAAAGGGATGGCAACCCCATCCCTCCATTGATGTCCTGTCTTCCTGCTAGAGGTGGGCTCTATAAATTCATTTTCCCTACTGTTGGGCATTTAATTAAAGGTCCCTCCCTATGAGTCCTGAGATAAATTAATCTACTGACTGAAAGCTCACAAGGGCAGTATTTTGAGAACGATTGATACATGGCAAGGCTTAATGCTGAATCTACTTCCTCTAAAATGTAAATAATTCAATCGACAAAACCCAACTCTTAACTATACTTAGCTGTTCAAATGCAATTTCGTCTAACACTTTTTATAGTCACAACATGATTTTCAGTTATACTGCTCAATTTTAAAGTCACAATATTGTAAATCCAAGAATGGCTATTGGTTAAATTATGATCAGTGTGTGAAATGGGCAATTTTGCTCAGTTTGTTAAGTCAGTCTGCCTTCTTTTTCATTGCATAAGTAATTCTGCAATAAACAAGCAGGGTCTATTATGCTTCAAACTCACATCAATAATCTGATTGGCTCCTCTCAGAAGGCCATGTTGCACACAGGAGATGCACTGGTTTATTAACTGATAAGGGATGAATATCAGAAATAAATGTAAGTGAGTTGTTAAGCAGCTGTCATTGGAGGTATGTCAGAATCTACATGGAAGTATCTTTGTCAGCATTCTGTTTGTCTTGTTACATAGATAAGATAGCATCAGAAGACACAGGATTAAATCATGGCAGATATATTGATAGCCAGATGGAGAGAATACAAACACTGAAAAATGAAATGGGATTGTACTGTTCTTTTAATTAATTAATTAATTAATTAATTCACTTTACATTATTTTTTTTCAATTTTTATTAGGTATTTACTTCATTTACATTTCAAATGCTATCCCCAAAGTCCCCTATACCCCCCTCCTGCTCCCCTACCCACTCACTCCCCCTTCTTGACCCTGGCATTCCCCTGTACTGGGGCATATAAAGTTTTCAAAACCAAGGGGCCTCTCTTCCCAATGATGGTTGACTAGACCATCTTCTGCTACATATGCAGCTAGAGACACAAGCTCTGGGGGTACTGGTTAGTTCATATTGTTGTTCTACCTATAGGGTTGCACACCCATTCTGCTCCTTGTGTACTTTCTCTAGCTCCTCTAATGGGGGCCCTGTGTTCCATCTGATAGCTGACTGTGAGCATCCACTTCTGTGTTTGCCAGGCACTGGCATATTCTCACAGGAGACAGCTATATCAGGGTCCTCTAAACACATCTAGAATATATTACATTCTGTAATATAACAGCTTGATTTTATGTAAACGAAAAAATTTGTAACCAGTCAAATTTCAAATCACTATTGTGATAACAGTCATGAGAATATTGAAATTTTATTCATGTCCTCAATTTATCCCACAATTGTTTATTGAGTCCCTAAAGTTAGAAGTGCTATGGTTACTTGTGAGAAATACATCTGGAAAGGTCTGCAAGGGAATTTTTAGATTGATCTAATTAAAGTACAATGACACATCTTAAATGATGGCTGTATCAGATCATGGTCTGTGTCCCAGACCGAATGAAAAAGAAAAGCTAAGTTGAGGACCAGCATCTACTTCCTTCCACTTTTTGACTTTGGACTTGATGCAATCAGCTGCCTTGCACTTTTGCTACATACTTTCTCTCCCATGACAGACTGCCACCAAACTGAAACAAAATTCACTGTAACTGGCTGGTTTTGTGTGTCAACTTGACACAATTTGGAGTTATCACAGGGAAAGGAGTTTCAGGTGAGGAAATGCCTACATGAGATTCAACCATAAGGCATTTTCTCAATTAGTGATCAAGGATGGGAGGACCTATTGTGTGTGGTGCCATCCCTGGACTGGTAGTCTTGGTTTCCATAAGAAATCAAGCTGAGCAAGCGAAGGGAAGCAAGCCAGTAAATAACATCCCTCCATGGACTCTGCATCAGCTCCTGCTTCCTGACTTGCTTGAGTTCCAGTTCTGACTTCTTTGGTGATGAATAGCAATGTGGAAGTACAAGCTGAATAAACCTTCTCCCCGCCCCCCCGCCCCAATTTGTTTCTTGGTCATAATGTTTGTGCAGAAATAGAAACTTTGACTAAGACACTCACCTTTATATCCTTGCTTTCGACAGAATTTTTCTAACAAAAAAAATTATTGGGAACATTATTTAAAGTAATACCAAGGTTGTCAGAGAAGACATAATTTCTAATAAATATACGAATGTACAGTTACTATGTTACTAATGGTAAACTATCTTTAAAATAAGAGAAAATTCAGTCTTTTGTAAACACAAATGAGTTAAGAAATTTTATCTTCTATTACAGTAATCTTCAGTTTCATTGTAGAATGAGAGTGTATAGAATCTATGGGCATCTCTGACTGAGCTCCTTCTGTGTTGATGCTTGTATCACTGCTCAGTGTATACCGAAAAAGACTCACAGAACATGTGACTCAAAGAACATGAAACTATGGCTAACAAGGATGCACTAACATGAAAAATAAAAGGAAATGAGCTAGCAAAAGAAGGTGTTTGGTGTCCTCTGTGGCTAACATTGCAGAGCTTATATTATGGCGTAGGGGTCACTAAGAGGAAGTCTGTTAATTTCTTAGATCCCTATGCTGAAGCAAAATAAATATTTTATAACTATCAGTGTCATGTAAGATAATTCTAGGTGGTACCATAATTATTTTTCTAACCATGATTTTTGTGTATGTGAGTATAATGTGTGTGTGTGTGTGTGTGTGTGTATGTGTGTGTAGGTACTTATGTCTGTAACATTGATTGATCAAATTTTTAAGTTTCTTTTACTTTTATGTGTATGAGTATCTTCTGTGCATATTTATATGTGAAATATGTGCATGTCTGGTTTGTTAGGAAACAAGAAAATAGAGTCATACCCTATCAAATTCATTTAGAATTGTTGTACACCATTATGTGCATGCTAGAAACTGAGCCCAGCTCCTCTGAAAGAGGATCAAGTATTCTTTACTGAGAAATCTGTTGGCCTCCTACTTCTACCAGGTCTTGTCTATTTATCTGTTGTTTTTCCATCAACAGATGTCAATCAGCTGTCTTTTTGGATTTCTTTTACCTCCCATCTCACCAGAGAAGTGGTGAAACTGCACATGCCCACTTTAGGGTACAGCTTTCAGATGACTTTTAAAATTGTAACACAAATCCTCACAGATGCTGAGCAAACACTTTACCATTGATCCAACTTCTTAACCCAATATCATCATTCTTAAAACAATCTCCATCTAATGTTGAAGTTACAGTAAGTTATGATAAAATTAAACTTCAATTTATATATAGTTTTTATCTTATCTACATATGTAGAAATGTCTTATTTAATACTCATATAGGTATACATTTTGTTTCCTTCCTGCTTATATGTTGGAATAAATGTAGGTCTAAACAAATTCATACCATGTAAACATTGATATCTACAATGAAAATGGCAAAATAAAAATGAATTAAATTAGGATGAAAGTATCTATTACAAAATTTTTAGCCAGTACTTTCATAAAAACAAGTAGAAAACAGAATCTTCAGAGCAATATTTAATGTTATCCTCAACCATCTCCCCATTTACTGTTTACAGGAGATTGGTTTTCTGTGCTGGGAATCATCTCAGCCCTGTAGTTCCTTTGATATCTAATTCAGAACAATCACATATTTGTATGCATTGTTTGTAAGATTCCAAAATATTCTTCCATGAAATTGTTGGAGAAGGATACCAGTAGCCAAATTCTTCAATTCTTCAGTTTCAAACTGTTAGAACCATCCATGCCATAGTGGTATAAAGGAAATAAATCCTCCCAGGTTTATTTTTTAAACTAGCCTTCCCTAGTATTTTTCTGTAAATAGAAAATGTATTTTCTGTATTATTTTTCTCCTTGGGGAGCAGAAATAAGCAGATGAGTAGCCACAAGAGCAGGCATGGTACTAGGTGTGGTAATCTAAAAGTTAAACCTATCAGAAATGCATCAAAGTCCTATCACTCCTGGGGAAAACCATAGCCACTGGATTTTAATTGTTGGAAATTGGAAGTACATTTGTCTTTGATTGAAGTGGAATCCATAAATCTAGTTCATTCAACCTTAAGAACAGCATTTCATGTAATTAAAAGAAACAACTTGAGGATGATTGCTCTTGGCTTGTGGAATTTAACAATAATATGTGAGCTCTAAAGAGTGTTTTTAACATCATTCGTTGTTTTCTCTCTCTGGCCCATTTCTTTGTGTGTGTGTGTGTGTGTGTGTGTCTGTGTGTCTGTGTGTGTGTATGTGTCCATGGTTATGTGTGTGCAGAGAGTAGGGATGTAGGCTTGCCTGTTACAGTGCATATGTAGAGATTGTGAAGATAAGGAAAAAACACTGTGGAATTAATTCTCCAGTCATTACTTTGATTCCCTGTAGTCAACTGATGTTGTCAATCACAGGCAACAAACATTATCACCCAGTGAGCCATTGAATAATCCCTCACCTTATTTAAAGACAAAGTCTCTCAAGGTTGGAACTTACCAGAAAGCCAGGGTAGGGCTAACTACAGAAACCTTGGGGTCATTCCTGATTTGCCTTACAAGAGCATGTCAGTATGCCTGGAATTTTGATATGGGTTATGTTGCTCAAATGGACTTGAAAGGCCAGTGTTTACACAAGGATTCACCTCCTCAGCCCTAACTCCAGCACACTTTCGAGGAATGTCTCTGAGAGATACAGAACTCACAGGTGTGTGTTCTTTTAGAAGAAATGTTGCTGTCATTCATAGCCCTGTGATAATAAGCAAATTATCAAGAGTCTAAAAACTAGAAATCCAAGAATCTTAAAATTATTCCTAAATGCAAATAAAAACAATCATGATCAACACAAACCTCAGGCTATAAACCAAACAGACAAAATAAAAAATCAAATTCTGACTTACCATCAGAAAAAACACAGCCACACAAACTTCACATTCTAATTTGAACTTGAGTCCTGGGTTTGGTACCCTGAGACCACAGAAGACTTGATATATTAGAAAATTACAAGTTAACTAGTACTGACCACACTCAAATGAATCACTAAAATGACTGTGGCAGACAGAGAGCTCAGCAAGTAGGAACTGCCAATCATTTCTAAACATTCTCAGGTTGACACAGGTTAGAAAAATATGGGAGACTGGCGAGATGGCCTAGTGGCCAAGAGCAATGGCTGCTATTCCTGAGATCCTGAGTTCAATTCAAAGTCACTACAAAGTGGTTCACAAACATATATGAAGGGAATTGAAGCATACTAATATACATAAAATAAATAAATTAATATCAAAAGGGAAAGAAAGAAGAAATAAAGAAAGAAGGAGAGAGAGAGAGAGAGAGAGAGAGAGAGAGAGAGAGAGAGAGAGAGACTTGGAAAGAAAGAAAGAAAGAAAGAAAGAAAGAAAGAAAGAGAAAAACCAGGAAAGACATGGGAAATCTGAGGTCCAAACAAGGCAAGCATGCTGGATGGGACAGGCAAGTGGCTCATTGTCCCTCCAGAGGATCTGGTATTCCTGTCCTGGTGATCAAGTCAGAGAACTCTGGAGAACTCTGACGAAGCCAACATTACTGAGATGGTCTATGTTTTGTTGCAGACATCACCAACAAAGATATCAAAATCTTGAGTATGTGAATGTGTGTGTGCACATGTGTTTATGTGTGGACATATGGAGACTGAGAGATCAAAGTTGGAAATCTGCTTCTTTTTCTCTTCTATCTTAATCTTTGAGATAGTTCTCTCAGTTGATCCCAATTGTTACTAACACTGATAGTCTCACTAGGCAGCTCGGTCCAGATAGGTTTTTTCCCTCTGCCTTCTGAGGATGGATTTACTTGTAGGTGACTATACCTACCCACCACTTACTTAGATTCTAAGGGTATCTACCATTTTCCTTAAGTTTGAAATACTGAGTACCACACTGCTATGGAATCTTCCAGCCTCAAAATCTTTAGCTGTAATCTTCTTTCAAACTGATTGCTGCTAAGGCATATAACCTAAATTTGCTCACTAGAATACATGGCAGAAGGAGAGAGCTGAGCTTCATGACTAAGGTATACATTCCTTGGCATCCTTACATATGGCAAGGAGGCATACAGATAAATACATGTAAAAAGAAAAGAAAAAGAAAGAAAATAGATTATAAGATTGACTAAAAAATGATCATACAGCCTAGCAGACTCCTGGCTTGAGTGGTGGTGTTAAATTTCACAGAGTGGAAAGAGAAGCAACAATAAAGACAGCTATTTGTTGAGCATTTTCAGTAACACATGTGGTAAAAGGAATAGATACTGAAGAATATACACAGGAAGAAAGTTAGCACATGCACACAGTCAGATATTGGATGGAACACAGGACCCCCAATGGAGGAGCTAGAGAAAATACCCAAGGAACTCAAGGGGTCTGCAACCCTATAGGTGGAACAACAATAGGAACTAACCAGTACCCCCAGAGCTCATGTCTCTAGCTACATATGTAGCAGAAGATGGCATATTCAGCCATCATTGGGAAGAGACCCCTTGGTCTTGCAAACTTTATATGCCCCATAGCGGGAATGCTAGGGCCAAGAAGTGGGAGTGAGTGGGCAGAGGACCAGGGTGGGGGTAGTGTATAGGGAATATTCGTGATAGCATTTGAAATGTAAATGAAGAAAATATCTAATAAAATATAAAGGAAGCAAAAAAAGAAAGAAATCTAACATAAAAAATTATTCCATAAATTTTGCCTAAAGTTACATTTCCCCCAAACTCACATGTTGATGTCTTAATGCCAGTGTTGTAGAAAATACATCCAATGAATCTGTGATGAAAAAAAAAAAAAAAGAAAGAAAGAAAAAAGTTAAAAACATAAAAAGAGCAAAACAAACAGAAAACCCAAATCATCAAACAAATACAAAATTAATATAGAAAGCAGGGATAATATGAAACTTCAGGGTCAGCTGCTCTCCTTTCATGAGTCTATTTTCAGACATCTCTGGGAATCTCTATATGACACAGCATTAGCATTGATTAAAAACATCCACTACTCTGGCTGGTCCTAATTCATTGGGTAAATTATGTGCCCATCCCGAGTTGAAATTTCTAGAATCTATTGAAAACTAGAAAGGGCAGTGAGCAACTGTAATCCTAGGACTTATAAGCGAGATAAGAAGCGAAGACAAGAAAATCCCTAGAAACTCATGGGCAGGCTATCCTGGTATACACCAAAGTTAACACTGGAATTACCTTCTTCATGCAATCTCTTGATTGTGAATGTGCGCAGCTCTTTCTAGATATATGACTGCACCCACCCACACACTGTCCAGCTCAAGCAAGAAACTCTTTGTACATTTGTATGTTTATCCATTCTACCACCATTTTAATCAGAATTTTCCCCAATTTTAACTTAAAAACACAGCCAGGACTAGATCACATATCTTTCAGGTAAGTTAAGAGAACTGATTCAAGTCTTGTTTGATTTCAGAGCCACAGTGTTCGTTCTCAATAGACAGAGGTCTTGACAGTTGGTTTCTGGAAGAATAGAACAGCTGAGAGTTGCCTGGTGTGGAGGAAGCCTGTTCTGAAGCATTAAACATCCAACTTCAATAATTATTTCACAATGGAGATAGGAGCACAATTTCTGTCACTATACAAGTTAATTCATGTCTTCTAAAAAACT
Source organism: Mus pahari (assembly GCF_900095145.1). Classification (NCBI taxonomy): domain Eukaryota; kingdom Metazoa; phylum Chordata; class Mammalia; order Rodentia; family Muridae; genus Mus; species Mus pahari. Next base: position 120,600 of record NW_018393432.1, read on the forward strand.
GTACGTTGAGCAAGGGTGCTGTTCTCCTGCCTTTATCACTTGCTGGGCTTTGAGAGATCTAGTCAAGCACATGGCAGCATGGGCAATTCTGTCTACATACCAGGGATATGGGTGTGGGACAGGGGAATATGAAATGATTGAAGAGAAAAGGACAAGACATGGAAGAATAAGGGATTTAGTGAGTTCTCTTAGAGATACAGCTTTCAGTCTCAGGGTTGGTTAAACAAGGTAATAGGATTTTATTATTTACAAATTTAAAAATATTAAAATTAACTTTAGCATAAGAAAGCTGTTTTGAACACAGACCTACTATGTGGCTCAGGTTGGTCTCAGACTCCAGAGCTCATGTGATTCTCACATTTCAGAGGCCAAGTTAGTTGATGATGCATTTGCTTCTTAATTCAGTCGTGCAAACATCCGGAGAGTAGTTAAGATCATGGGGAACATTACAATAGAAGGTCTGTTGAAAACCGTGAATATAAAAATTTATAAATAGGTAAATATAAATGAAAGTATATATATATATATATATATATATATATATATATATATATATATATGTAAGTGATGAATCTAATGAATGCTAAATTGTGCAGCATATTTATGTATAAATAATGAATGTATGTAAACACACATACACAGGTATATGCACATATATATATGCCCATGGCATAGTTATATTCAAGATACATAGGCATAAATCAAGAACGAAGAAACTTAAAAGCCACATTAAATATAAAAAATATTAAGTTGCTTTTATTCAGAAACAATTTAAATACAGAATTTCAAATTCATTCCTTAAAAGAAATGGAACTTTATAGGTTCTAAAGTGAGAATTGTTAGTTTTGTAGGCAAACGAACATACAAATATTTTATAGTCTCCTAATAGTCAATACTTTTCTCAAAGCTCACTGTGGATGAGGGAGAAACAGTAGTAATGTCCAAATTATTGTTACTTATCTTCACAAATGTGGTTCTCCTCTTTATACCTTTTTAAAGTGTATCCTGTAGGAATGTAGACAGTTTTGAAAATATAAGGCAAATAAGAATATATTTATGAAACTCTGATAAAGGTAAAAATTGTACAAAAATTCTAAAATTTGAAGCACTTAAGTTCAATTGAAAATCATGGGCCATAGACTTTTCAATTGAAAAGCATGTTTTTTCCTCAAAAAGAAATCAGAGTGTAGTATTCATTCCTTTACACATGTGTGGTCATGTATGTGTGGAGTTACCTATGTCTGTGCACGAATGTGGCAGCCCAAGATTAACATCAGAAATCTTCATCTCTCTCACCTTACTTACAGGAGGAGTCTGTGGTACTTTCATTTTTGATGCAGTAATAAAATACTGAAAAAACACAACTCTGAAGAGACAGAGGTTTATTTCAGCATACAATTCCAGTTTATAGTCTATCATTGTTGGGTAGTCCAAACAGGAACTTCAAACAACTAGTCACATCACATTTACAGAAGATGGAGATGTGTACATGTACCCTCACATGTTTGTACTCTGCTCAGTTCCTCTACTCAGGGCCCCCATGCCTAAGGAATGGTGCTAGCATAGTGTGACTGCTCTTCTTACATGATTTAACTGACAGTCCACTACAAGTATGACTACAGAACAAGCATAGGTAGAGAATACACCTCGACACTCAACCATGTGAGGGTAGGCTGTGTCCATTCCCCTGGCCATGCTACTGTTTGTATAACCCTGGGGACAGACCCTATTAAATTTTTCAGTGTCAGCAGACTTGTTTAGCCTGATGAGTTTCATGTCAACTCTGAGTATTAGGAACTCACTTCTTTTCTCAGGAGGTGGGTTTAAATTAGGAGAAACTGTTACATGGCATCTTTATTCAAACATTAGTTTGTACATCAAATTCTAATTAGTATTAATATATAATAAGCATTTGTTTGGTTTGTGGTTATGCTTTGGGTATGTTTTGTGTATCCTCAAGTGAACTTGTGATGATAAATATAGTCCACAAGACTGTCAATGTGACTACAAAATTTTTAAGATGTGGAACCTAATGAGGGGTTCTTGACTCTGAAGTGAGTAATGGATTAATCTTATGGGCTTTGAATTTTCAAGAGAAAAACATTACAAAAATGCAAGCTGGTTCCTGCACCCTGTAATCTCTCAGGCCACTGTCCTGGAGATGGTTTGTGATATCAAAGAATCCCTGGCCAGACTCTATCACTGTGACTCAAATCTGTGTATGAAATGTACCTGCATGGGTTTTTCTGTTGCAGTGTCAAAAAGCTGACTAGTACAGCTTTGATTTGGGTAACAAATAAGATTATTTCAGAGGTGATAATACCCAGAGATACTTCATTTGATTGCAAATCCTTTGGTATTTGGATGACATAGGCAGGACTAAATGACTTAGGTGCTTTATCTTCATGTTCTTCTTTCTCTTCTGGACAAGTCAAATCCCAAAAAGAGATGGCTAGAGAAATGAGAATTTAATGAAGGGATTGCCTCTTTAGTCACTTTTTCTTCCTATAAGTAAGCCTGGGGGATATTGCTCTATATTCTCTCCCAACTCGCTTCTCTGTATTGCAGAAATGAAGAATTTTTGTCTAATAATAATAATAATAATAATAATAATAATAATAATAATAATCAACCAAAAACAAAAAACAGGAAAACCAATCACCACCAACAAAAACCCAACAAAAACAATGTATGACTGTAGATTCCATGCCTATACTCTCATGCAAGAATACAGTAATATGTGAACATATATCAGAAACACCTCCTTTCAGTTATAAACAACAGTTTTTAACTGCATTACATATGGTTTCAGAAATAGTTGAGCTTTACAATCGAGGCTTTAGGAAACAGCAAAAGCCACATGTGGCATGAGTGCCCCTAGTATAAATTTGGAATGATTTATTTTGCTAAAAGTATATATATAAGGGACAATTTACATAATGAAGTGTGATGCATTGGAGAGTTCTGGGGAAATTGGTGTAGAATATGTGTTTTTGACTATGAAATCAAATAATGCATTTGTGTGTGGGCTATGCATTTTCAAGGAAAGAGTGTTAAAAAACAAGTTCAAGACTAACTCCACATCCTCTATTTGCTCAGGCCATGTTCCTGCAGGTGTTCTGACTTATCTACAACTTGACAGGATGTATAGAATCATGGAAGAGACAGGTCTATGGCCCTATCTTTAAGAAAGTACCTGTAGTGGGTTACTTGAGGTTAGTAAGCCCCCACTATCTGTAGTTAGCACTTTTGTGTAGAGTTTCCATAGCTTGTTATAAGTTTTTGCTGACTCAGCTCTAACAGTCCAATGTTTTCACAATTACACCATAGTCTCCTTCTCTCTCTCTCTCTCTCTCTCTCTCTCTCTCTCTCTCTCTCTCTCTCTCTCTCTCTCTCATACACATACACACACACAAACACACACACACACAAACACACACAGCAGGAACTCAGTAAAAACTGGAAACAATTTCCATTTTCATGTCTTGAGAATGTTGAGACAGAGATTTAAAGAAAGCCAGTGAAAGGAAGAAATATGTTAATGAAATTAGTCATTGGGGAATTTGGGATCCTATAGACTCTCTAGCTGTTCTAGGACAGAATATCTTTGCCAAGCCAAATTCTCAGATCATTCCCAATATGGTGCCAAAGTGTACTCTGGCACTGGAGATAAGTTAACTCCAACTTATGGTCGCTCCTGTTAATTATCCAGAATTATTGGCACAAACATAGGTATATACAGGCATGGAAAATAGAAAATGGAGAAGAAAGGGACAGGAGAGATGAGTGGTCACTTGCCAAAGATCTGCCAGAAACAGGCATCACCACTGCCTGTATAAGACCATCAGTGGTGACAGCCCTCTTTATACCCCATTCAGCTCCAAGTTCCAGATGTAATTGAGTGTGACTAGCTCCAAGCTTTAGATTATTAAACATGATTTAGGTTCTCCTAGGCTTTGACAAGAACTATATATAATTATTATTATAACATCTCCCACAGGGTATTTTAATCAGTATTATAGCATATTCATTTAAAAACAACAACAGTCCCTGCAATTTAAACCACGTAATGTTTACAGAAGCACAGATGTTAATCCACAGAACTGAAGGAAGTGGAAACACAAGGGGAAAATCTCAGACTGAACAATGTGCTGTATTGACTTTTGTTTTGTTGGGAATAATTGGCATTCACATTCCAGGCAAAACTATGAAGTTTGGATAGTATCACATTCATATCAAGATCTCTCTCTCTCTCTCTCTCTCTCTCTCTCTCTCTCTCTCTCTCTCTCTCTTGTGTGTGTGTGTGTGTGTGTGTGTGTGTGTCTGTGTGTGTGTGTTTATCTACGGTCTGTATGTCTGTGTGTTTGTCTGACAGAAGAAGAAGTCTCATTGGTGACTGTCTTAGTTAGGGTTTTACTCCTGTGAACAGACACCATGACCAAGGCAGCTCCTATAAGGACAACATTTAATTGGGGCTCTCTTACAGGTTCAGAGGTTCAGTCCATTATTATCAAGGCAGGCTAGGTGCAGGCAGAGCTGAAAGTTCTACATCTTCATCGGAGGGCTGCTAGTGGAAGATTAGCTTCCATTAAGCTAGGACAAAGACTACCCCCACAGTGACACACCTACTCCAATAGACTAAATCTATTCCAACACTGCCACACACTCTAATAGTGCCACACCCTGGGCTGAACCTATTTCAGCCATCCCAGTGACCCTGTCTGCTCCATCTCATCACTGTTACTGTAGGTTTATACTAGGTAACTTGGATTTTCTTATGGATTTAAAGGGATTAAACTCAGAACATAATTGCACATTGAGCAGTTTAACATGTGAGCCTTTATGCCCCCTCTTCTTGCATTTGATCACCTTTCCACACTCCTCATCCTCTGCAGAGCAGGCTGTATCTGGTAGTCTTTGAATGTTCTAGGGCAGGGAGGGGTGCTTCAGTGCAGTGAAGGGGGTTCATGGAACTAGCCAGTTTCTCTTCTGTTCCATATAATTACAGAATATTCAGACTTTTATCAAAATTTTCAGTTTTCAAATGTTTAAAATAAGAGTAATGTATTTCCTCCAAATGGCTATATGTCCCCTAACAATAGGCCATAATTTGAGAGCTGTAGCTTTGAGCTTTAAACATTTCCAGAATAAATACTAGTATCCTTCTGATTTCAGAAAGAGAGAAATAGACAGCCAGAAGTTGGATGAGTAGATAGATAGACAGATAGATAGATAGATAGATAGATAGATAGATAGATAGATAGTTAGATAGATAGATAGATAGATACTAGATTTTTTTCAGTGTGCACTCAATTTTAAAACAAATGACATATATGCGTGGAGCAAATTAAATTGTAATATTTTGGCTGTAAGTGAACTGACACGAGAAGACTCACTGAGGCACATATCAGCTGTAGCTAAGAAATAGAACTTCCTCTCCAGATTGTGTCCTACGATTTATTTAGGTTTCGTTATAGAAAGTGCCAGAAAGAAGAGTTTTCAAAAAAAAAAAAAACAAAAAACAAAAAAAGGTAACTCATGACACTCAGGAATGATATCCTTCATACAAATATGTCTCAAGTTCGTTGAGGAAGATTCAGGTACAGTAGTAAGAAATTGGTTGCATTGTTAATCAATAACATTGAGGGCATTTAATACATTCTATTTCATAAGTAATTTTTATACAATACTTGAAAGCATATATTTTTATGATATAAGAAAAGAAATTGTGGGGTGGGGAGATGGATCAAATTTAAGAACTTGAGTTAAGACCCCAGACCCCAGTTATGTGTACCTGTAATCTAATGTAGATTGAGCATTCAGGATATGTGGGGGCTATTGTCCAGCCTGGCAAGAAGAATCTGTAAGCTTATGGGACAGGGATATACCTTGATTAAAAAACATACAATGAAGTGCAATTGAGAAGTATACCCAATGTTGACCTCTGATTTCAACATGCACATACATACATTCAGGTATACAGACAGATAAATTACATGTGTGAATATGCACATCAGCACTGACAAACAAACAAGGAACCTGAAGAAATAGATTGGAACACAAAGAAGACCTGTCAACATGGTACAGAGGAGGGTACAATCTCATGGTATTCAAAGAAAATGGTTGCTTTCAGAAAATCAAGACATAAAGAAAAATCTATTTTACCTTTTGTTTTTTTGTTTTTGATTTGATTTGTTTGTTTGTTTGTTTGATTTTTAAAGTCAGGGTTTCTATGTGTAGCCCTGGCTGTCCTGGAACTCACTCTATATACCAGGCTGGTCTCAAACTCAGAAATCCACCTGCCTCTGCCTCCCAAGTACTGGGATTAAAGGCATGCACCACCACTGCCCAGTGTATTTTACTTTCAAATTGGAATTTTCAAATAAAATTAATGTTTTGTTTTTTTATTAGCCATAAATATAAGCAGATTATTAGCATTTGTTTGCCTAGTTTGTGTAGAATGATTTCAAAAGATATTCTTTATCTCCTAAAGTATGTTCAGGAAGATTAGATTTAGTACCCCAATTCATTTAACCATGGCTAGAAGAAACAAAGAACTTAGTCATTTCTGTTGTTTACCCCTTCTTTCCTACTTATTTTTTCCTTTGATCTTAATGTTTTGTGTACAATCAGTTATGCTTTTATTTAGTATAACACCAGTAATTGCTTTTTAGATGATACACATGGTTCTTTTGGAAAACTGAGAAGATTTCACAAGACACTCTAAAGAAACATGTAAATATATACAAAATTAATATAGCACTGTAGTCACAAATTTCCAAAATCTTGTGTTTATAGTTATAATGTTTATCAACAGTTATGCTTATTTATAAATCCCCCAAATTTTAAAACAGTAAGAAATGTAAAACTTGACAGAGGGACTGCCTATGCAAGAGCAATGCTAATTGTAATCATTTGTGTAGACAACTTACCATTAATACCTGTTTGCCATGCTTCAAAACTACATTTTATGCTCTCTCTCTCTCTCTCTCTCTCTCTCTCTCTCTCTCTATATATATATATATATATATATATATATATATATA
>NW_018393432.1:127677-137677 GCF_900095145.1 Mus pahari
ATATATATATATATATATATATATATATATATATATATAACATTTTATAATATATATATTTATACTATATATATATATATATATATATATATATATATATATATATCACTAAAACAAACAAATAGTAATAGATTATATAGTAGCATCTGCCATCAAAGAGTTGCTGAGGATAATGAGGTAGGTTACTCAACAAATTACCTATCGAGCAAGGATGAGTCTTGAGTTCAGACGCAAGCACCTACAAAAAGCCTGGCATGTTTGTGTATATCAATAATACTGGTTGAGGAAAGACACGGACACATGGACTGCAGAAAACAAGTTAAGATATAGAGTGATTGAAGACACTCAGCATGATTTTCAATGTCATATGCATACACATATTTATTCTTGGTCAGTAATCCTCATACAAACACACACACACACACACACACACACACACACACTCAAACACACACACTCAAGCACACACACATACACACACATATTTTCCTTAAAGATCATCTTTATCCTCTTTATTAACTTTTAGTTAAGTCATTGTCTGTGAAATGTCAATAACATTACAGAATGACACCTGTGAGCTCTGGAAGAAAACCTATAGTTCCTTTGTCCAAACCTTTGTTTTTCAAGGGTGAAAAGTAGAATGCAGTGAGGGTAAATAATTTCAGAAATGGCTAAACAGTTGGTCAGGGAGAAAACTGGCACAAAATTTCAATTGTTCCTTCTACTGCACATGACCAGGGGTTAGAAAACTATGACCTAAAGGCAAAATGTCACCTGTTACCTATGCTTGGAAAGAGAGTTTGACTGTGATGGTAATGCACTTATACATTTACATACTGTGTAGTTTGCTAATCTAACAGAAAATTTAAGTAACTGTGACAGAAAACATATGGCCTGAAAAGCCAAGATTTTTCATTGTTCAGCCTGTTGCAGAAGGTTTTCTGACCTCTGCTTAGCAAACCAGACCCCCTAAATAACAACCAACCAGAATCTCCAGAGTTCTCACAGGGACTTAACCACCAACAAAAGAGTACATACACATAGAGGAACCCAATAGCTCCAGCTGCATATATAGCAGAGGATGGCCTTATCTGGCATCAATGGGAGGAGAGGCCCTTGGTTCTGTGAAGTCTTGATGCCCCAGTCTAGAGCAATACTAGGGTGGTGAGGCAGGAAGTAGGGAGCACCTTCATAGAAGCAGGGAGAGGGGAAATGGATTAGGGAGTTCGCTGAAGGGAAACAAGGAAATGGGATAAGGATAATTCTTGAAATGTAAGTAAATAAAATAACCAGCAAAAAAAAAAAAAAAAAAAAAAGAAAAAAAGGAAAGGAAAAATTAATAGCTAATGCCAACTCACAAACAGAGCTAGCTACAACATTTTCATTATCAAGTGAAAACAATCAGTGAACATCAAACTGCTATGTTTGTATGTCTGAAGCAATGCCAAAGTATATATGTACATGTATGTATACATATATATGTATGTATCTTATATTATTAGGGGGTGTGAATATATCTATATAAAAAATGGTAAAGCTGAGGAAAGAAAATGTTTCTGAAAATCACATCAAGTAAATTCTCACCCTCAAGTTTTCTGTGACTTTTAAAGAGTTCTTTTATAAAGAAGAAATATTTGAGGGTTAGAAAATAACTTTGTTTATAAAATGCTTGTATGAAGGTTTAAGATCTCTAGCTTGGCAGTGTATGCCTGTCCCAGTGCGATGGAGATGAAGACAGAAAGATGTTTGGAGATGATTGGCCATCTCCTCGAGCTTAATTATCAAGATCCAGGTTCAGAGAGAGACAACACTGCAAATAATAAGGTAAAGAATTATTGTAGGAAACATGTGATATTGACCTTTGGCATCCATGAGCCTGTGTGCACATGTGTAAATATATTGAAACCTCTCACACACCCATAACTACAAGAAAGATATGTCAGTATTGAGCTATAGGAAATTTCTGAGTCAGAAGATCTGATTATTCCATTTTAAATGCATGTCATCTCTTAATCACACATAGCTTGCCATAGCTGAAAGATAATGATTCAGATTTATCTTCACAGTGAGGGAACACATCCTGTGTTTTCCCAAAGTGGGATACTTTGGTAAGAGGAATTATACATGACATTTAAAAGTTATATACAACATGAACACCTCTCCTCTAAGGTAGGATGATGTTCTCCAAAGAAGAAATGAAATCATAAGAAAAATACAAACAAGTTAATATCAAGAGGAGAGGGAACAATTCATCTTGTGCACTATAAAATGAACAGTTTCTCCTGCATTCTTAAGGTCAGTAGCTCAGAAACGATGTTGAGAATCCATGGAGTTTTACAGTTCTCTTTGTTGATTTTCTCCATGTTTCCCTTCTCTAAGTTGTCCATATTGATGTTGTGACAATGTTGAATCGAATAAAATGATGTGATTATTCCCATAAAAGTTCTCTTAAAAATTTCAATAGAGATTCATTACAAAGCCTTGCTAGTTTTAAGCTACAGGATCCATGGCCTTAAAAGAAACAATAAGTTATGGAACTCCCATCCTGGTAAACTCAGGCTGAAAAGCAGTGTGGCCAACAACCAGGGCTGCAGATCCTAAACCATGAGCAAATATAAAGCTTACTTCTTAACAAGATGATTCTGCCAGATATTTATAATAGAGACGACTTCTTTTTTCTAAAGAAACTGTTACATTAAATTTTATCTGTAACTAACAACATAAAAATAAATATCCTTCTAAGGATATGTTTAGTAAAAGTGCTAAGTGGATAGACATTTAGAGAAAAGGGAAATTGATGTAGGGAAATTACAGTAAGAAAATTATCTCAGATTTTCCCTCTGAGGGTCGAATACATAATTTCCTCAGCAGAGAACAGAGAAACCAAGCTGTGAAGTTATAGAAGACTTGCCATAGATTTTTCACATTGTATAGCTTCATTCATTAATGTAAAAAAAATTACAGGCTAGGCCCCAGTGGATCAGATACTCTCCATACAATATGAGGACCCGAATTTGAATCCCTGGCACACATAAAGGGGAATATTATAGCACATCTCTAATCCCAGGTTATGACCAGAGAAGTGGTAAATGGAAAGAGCAGAAATCTTGAATTAATAGCATTAGGTAGAATGGTATACTATCTCTGAGTACAAGAGACATTGTCTGAGTCAAATTGAAAAGGGGAGACTAATACTTGATATACACTGAGTTGTATACATGTATAAGTGCATGCCTGTACTTTATATAAACTGAAGCAGGGGAATAGAGGGAGAGAATGAACACTAACAACATCAACAATGAAGAAAATGTTATATGGCAGTTAAAATATGACTGCACAATGTAATAGCCAGATACTGAGAAAGAAAATCCAGTTTCTGTACCTCGGAAGAGGGAGGCATTGAAAGATAGGTGTGCAACTGGTCTTACAAGGCACTGGGGATGTAACAGAAAATTACTTAGAATTGAATCCAGTTTCTTCACTAAAAAATCCTCCATTTGTGTGAATTTGAGTTGACATTCTGAATTGGAATTGACTAGTTAGAATCACTTTAGAAAAGGAACTTAAAATACTAGCTCACAACACCTGAAAAAATGTGCAGCATCCTTAGTCATCAGAGAAATGCAAATAAAAACAACCCTGAGATTCCACCTCACTCCAGTCAGAATGGCTAAGATTAAAAATTCAGGTGACAGCAGATGCTGGTAAGGATGTGGAGAAAGAGAAATATTCTTCCATTGCTGGTGGGATTGCAAGCTTGTGCAACCACTCTGGAAATCAGTCTGGCAATTTCTCAGAAAATTGGACATAGTACTACAGGAGGATCCAGCAATACCTCTTCTGGGCATATACGCAGAAGATCTTCCTACTGGTAATAAGGGCACATGCTCCACTATGTTCATAGCAGCCTTATTTATAATAGCCAGAAGCTGGAAAGAACCCAGATGTCCCTCAATAGAGGAATNGATACAGAAANTGTGGTACATTTACACAATGGAGTACTACTCAGCTATNAAAAACAATGAATTTATGAAATTCTTGGGNAAATGGATGTATNTGGAGGATATCATCCTTAGTGAGGTAACCCAATCACAAAAGAAGTCACTAGATATGCACTCACTGATAAGCAGATATTAGCCCAGAAACTTAGANTACCCAAGATAAATCTTGCAAAACACAAGAAAACCAAGAAGGANGACCATCATGTGGATANTTCATTCCTCCTTAGAATAAGGAACAAAATACCCATGAAAGGATATAAGTACAGAGACAAAATTTAGAGCTAAGATGAAAGGATGGACTATCCAGAGACTACCCCATCCAGGGATCCATCACATCATCAGTCACCAAACCCAGATACTAATGCACATGCCAGCAATAATCTGCTGAAGGGACCCTGATATAGTGGTCTCTTGTGAGGCTATGCCAGTGCCTGGCAAACAAAGAGGTAAATGCTTACAATCAGCTATTGGATGGAACACATGGCCCCCAATAGAGGAGCTAGAGAAAGTACCCATGGAGCTAAAGGGGGATGCAACCCTGTAGGTGAAACAGCAATATGAACTAACCAGTACCCCCTGAGCTCATGTCTCTAGCTGCATATGTAGCAGAAGATGGCCTAATCAGCCATCACTGGGAAGAGAGGCCCCTTGGTCTTGCAAACTTTATATGACCCAGCACAAGGAAAGGCCAGGGCCAAGAAGTGGGAGTGGGTGGGTAGGTGAGCAGAGCAGGGGTGGGGAGGATATAGGGAACTTTCGGGATAGAATTTGAAATGTAAATAAAGAAAATAATTAAAAAAAAAAACAGAAAGGAGCAAAAAAAAAGTACTAGCTCACTTTCTTTATGTTTATGAATCACCAGACCCCATTTTATAAGTCTTTGCATTCTTTGTACCCACAAATTCATCACACGACATGAGTATTAGTCTGTGTGTGTGTGTGTGTGTGTGTGTGTTGTTGTTGTTGTTGTTGTTAATTATTAGTGAAAACAGGCAGAAAACCTTGGGTTTGGGGTTTTAGTTCTAGATTTCCACTTTGAGAAGGTGTCTCCATTTTTGTTGTTATTGCTTGTTTTCTGTTTGTTTTGGTTTTGGTTTTATTGGTTTTTGGGGGTGATTTGTTTGCTTGTTTGTTTTACTGTTGTGTATTCCAGGCTAGGTGCCTCATGAATGTCTTTGGCTCTTCTTTCTCTGTTTCTTCTCATAAAAATGCAGTAGGATTATATACTATCACTACCATATTTATCTATATGTGGGTTCTAGGTATCCAAAGTTTTGTTCTTAGTCTTCTGTGTCAAGTGCATTTTCGACTAAGCCATCTAGGTAGCACTCAAGGTAGGTATTATTAGTAAGGCTGTCCCCAATTAATGGAAGACAAAAATGAGTACAGGGATAACAAATGACTTCTGTAAGTCAGATGACTACATCTGTGGTAGAGCTGAGTGATTCTGACTCTCAGGAGCTATTAAGTAGTACATACAATAGACATATTCACTGGTTTCTCTATGTAGGCCCAGCATAGGCATCAGTTGGTGCCATTCACTCAGATATACATAGCAGCATATGTCCCAGTTGGTATTGACAGCACTTTTATCTACAGGTATGTAACTGAAGTTCTTCCAGGAAAGTTCACTCTCTGAAGGCTACCTTGGTGATTAGATCTAGAGTCCTAAGACCTTTCTTTGCTCTTGTTTTAAATTATCTCCTTCCAACATTCTTTGTTACCCTACATGTTCTAAACATGATTCTACAGGTCAAACTATCTAGAGTCATTTTAAGTTAGAACAGGAAAGCTTATATCTCCTATTCCAATTTAATTATTTCCTGCTATTGATATTTTTATTAGACAATTTCTTTATTTACATTTCAAATGTTATCCCCTTTCCTTGTTTCCCTGCTGAAAATTCCCTATCCTCTCCCTCATCCTTCTGTTCCCCAACATACCCACTCCTGCTTCCTGGCCCAGGCATTCTACCTATACTGGGGCATAGAACCTTCATAGGACCAAGGGCCTCTCCTCCCATTGATGACTGACTAGGCCATCCTTTGCTAAATATGCAGCAAGAGCCACTAGTCCCTCCATGTGTTATTTATTTATTTATTTATTTATTTTGATTGGTGGTTTAGACCCAGGGAGCTCTGGGGTTACTGATAAGTTCACAATGATGTTCTTCCTAGAAGGCTGCAACCCATTCAGCTAATTGGGTCCTTTCTCTGGCTCCTTCATTGGGGAACCTGTGCTCCTTATAATGGATGACTGTGAGCATCCACATCTGCAGTAGACAAGCACTGGCAAAGCCTCTAAGGAGAAAGATTTATCAGGCTCCTGACATCAAGGTCTTGTTGGCATCTTGAATAGTGTCTGGGTTTGGTGGTTGTTTGTGGGATGGATCCCCAGGTGGGGCAGTTTCTGAATGGTCATTCCTTTAATCTCTCTTCCTAGCTTTGTGTCTGTAACTGCTTCCATGGGTATTTTGTTCACCATTCTAAGAAGGAGCAAAGTATCCACACTTTGGTCTTCCTTATTCTTGAGTTTCATGTGTTTTGCAAATTTCATCTTGGATACTCTGAGCTTCTGGGCTAATATTCACTTATCAGTGAGTGCACATCATGTAAGTTCTTTTGTGATTTGGTTACCTCACTTAGGATGATATCCTCCAGATCCATCCATTTGTCTAAGAATTTCATAATTCACTGCTTTAATAACTGAGTAATACTCTATTGAGTAAATGTATCACATTTTCTGCATCCATTCCTTTGTTGAGGGATATCTGGGTTCTTTCCTGCTTCTTGTTATTATAAATAAAGCTACTATTAACATAGTGGAGCATGTGTCCTTATTACATGTTGGACCATCTTTTGGGTATATGGCCAGGAGAGGAATTGCTGGATCTTCTGGTAAAACTATGTCCAATTTTCTGAAGAACTGCCAGAGTGATTTCAAGAGTGGTTGTACCATCTTGCAATCCTACCAGCAATGGAGGAGTGTTCCTCTTTTTCCACATCTTCTCTAGCATCTGCTGTCATCTGAGTTTTTTACTTTAGCTATTCTGACTGGTGTGAGGTTGAATCTCATGGTTGTTTTGATTTGCATTTCCCTGATGATTAAGGATGTTGAATATTTTTTTAGGTGCTTCTCAGCCATTCAGTATTCCTCAGTTGAGAATTCTTTGTTTAACTCTGTACCCCATTTTTTAAATAAGGTTATTTTGTTTTCTGGAGTTCAACTTCTTGAGTTCTTTATATATATTGGATATTAGCCCCCTATAGGATTTAGGATTGATAAAGATTTTTTCCCAATGTGTTGGTAGCCTCTTTGTCTTATTCATGTTGTCCTTTGCCTTACAGAAGCTTTGCAATTTTATGAGGTCCCATTTTTGGATTCTTGATCTTACAGCACAAGCCATTGGTGTTCCTTTCAGGAATTTTCCCCCTGTACCCATATCTTTGAGGCTCTTTGTGGGGAAATGGGCTATTCACAGACAGGCTGATCTCCAGTCATGCTGAGGTGTGGAACCCCGGTGAAACAGGGTGGTGATAATTCACCTACATGGGACATAGGTTTTACCTCATGCCTCCTGGACTCAAGGCTCCTGTGGAAGTTACCTCTCATTCTCTAATTCTCTTACTCTTTCTTCCTCTTGCTCTCTCCCTCTTACTCTAGCCTTTCTTCTCTCTCCTCTTTTCCCCCTTCTCTCCTCTTGGCCATGGCCAGTCTCTCTCTCTTTTACCTTCTCTCTTTCCCCCTGCCGTTCTATAATAAAGCTCTAAAACGATAGACTGTCTCTATTGATCAAGGCCTGCTGTGGTTGGATGATGAGACAGACTTTCTCCTAATGAGCCATTTCTAATAACCCAATAGAACGCCTTCCTGTGCACCAGTCTTGGACCGGGGTAAGGACTCTCGTCTGTCTGGGAACCTCTCTCCCTCTGCCCTCACTCCCGTATCCCTGGGACTGAGGGTGTCACCCCAGGGACCCTGGTATCAGGGACTCCCCCTTGTCCACACCCTGTCGAGTGGGGTCCAGTGGCTTGACACAGACAGATGCCCAACCTGGGGCTGAGTGGAAAGCATCCGCCAGCTCTCCCCCATCTCCCTGCCCAGAGCACAGGAGCTCTGGTCTGACATGGGCTCTTACCCTCCCCCTCTTTCCCCCATCCCCATAGCCCACAGCTCTTCCCCACTTTCTCCTCTATAAGTTTCAGTGTCTCTGGTTTTATGACGATTTCCTTGATCCACTTAGACTTGAGCTTTGTACAAGAGAGATTATATCTCCTAATTCAATTTCTTGATAAAGTAACTAATCATAGCACTGTTCTCCACAGAGTTATATCACATTAGCACTTGTGAATTTACTTCCTCATAAATCTTCCCTTAGGGGCACCTTGCAGTTGGTCCCCTTTTCTGTGCAAGGTGGGAAAACATAGGATGCTCACTATCTTTAATGTAGCATAACACCTCTCATTTAGACAAGACGCAGCTGTCTTCATTTAAATTTGTAGTAAAATTCATCACAGAAATAAATATAATTGTTCACCAGTCATTTATTCTCTTTCAGAAGTTCATTTCTTGGTTTCATGTTGCTTTAAGTTTCTGAATCCTGAGAATTGCAATTCTAAGTGAGTTAATTATTAATATAAAACACACACAACTTGATCACTTGATGTAACATTTGATTTTATGCATATTTTAATTCACTGACACACAGATTCCAGTAAGAATATTAGAGGAATAAAGTGGTATTTGAAAACTCAAAAATTTTTTAGAAGAATCTGAATAGCATGGCAGAAAGTGCTAAGAGGGTTTCCAAGTATAAAAATGAAGGTGAGGATAGGCCATAACTATCTAAATGGTAGTCATCTATAAAATGGACAAAACTCATTTAGCATTGTTCAAAAACCTCAGAGCAAAGATGAGACATGCAAAGTACAGGGAAAGGATTGACTCAGGCCAAGAAAAATAAAATAGGATCAATTAGTGCTGTCAGAGAAGGGAGCAGTTTGCTTCTGAGAATATTGGAATTGTCTTGTGAACAATTTGTAAGAGAAGCCTGAATGGCCATCTCTCAAGTATATTATAGAGAAAATGAATGCATTCATGAAACAAGAGCAGTGTTTCCTGGATAGGTCTACCCAGTGAAACCATGTGGTAAGCTTGTGTAATATCTCACCCCTAAATTACATTCCAGAAACTGATTTGGGAGGTATGCATTGCAGTTACATTTCACATTTTAATGTTTCCAACCTGATTGTTATATGCAGCTCAAAAACCTACATTTGGTTAAGAAAACTCTATCCTATTTCTTGGTTATTGCTTAGACAAAGTCTGTGTCTTAATGGGGTTAAACTAAACATTATAGCCATAAGCAACTTAGAGAGGAAAGGCTTTATTTCACTCTATAGATTATCTATATCTATCAAAGATGTCAGGTCAGAAACTCGAGGCTGGAATTTAGGACTAACTAATCTCAACTCTAAGTGAAAATCAAATATTTAGTATTACACACACACACACACACACACACACACACACACAAAACCATATCTCATTAACACAGATATATCTCAACACATATATTTGTCAACACATAGGTATATCTCAACACATATACATGCACAGACAGACACACAGACACACACAGACACACACATACACACACACATATATCACATCATTTTGTGTAAGTGGGATTATTGTAATCTGCTGCTAAATACATTGGGAAAGGACAAAAATGCAGCAAAATGATAAAACCTTTAACCCATGTTTACTCAGAGAGCTATGAACTATGTCTTAACTTTCTGGATCCCAGTGTTTTTATATGCAAACTCTGGATAACAGTGGAACCTAAACATCGCTAGGGTAGTATTACTAGACCACGTATTAGGTAACTGGTAACTATAGCCTCGGCAGCATTTAATTTGCTATTTCCTGAAGTATGTTCAGGTAAAGCACAGGATTTAAAAAAAAATAGATAAACTGACAATATATTCATAAGTAGA
>NW_018393432.1:141234-159127 GCF_900095145.1 Mus pahari
TGTGTGTGTGTGTGTGTGTGTGTGTGTGTGTGTGTGTGTGTGTTTGTGTGCATCTCAGAGGACAATTTTAGGTGTCATTCTTTAGGGGACTTCTGCTTTTTGTTTGATACACAATTGGTCATTGACTTGGGAATTTTCTACATACACTATTATAATTGACCAAAAATCTCTAGGTGCTGCCTGTGTGTGAGTTAAATCTAATGATTACTGAGATTGTATTCTTGCACCACTATAGCAGATATTTTGCATTGGCTCTGGTGATCCAAATTCTAGTCAATTGCTTTGCTTTGCTTTGCTTTGCTTTGCTTTGCTTTGCTTTGCTTTGCTTTGCTTTGCTTTGCTTTGCTTTGCTTTGCTTTGCTTTGCTTTCTTCCTTCCTTGCTTTCTTCCTTCCATGCATCCATTCTTCTTCCCTTCCTTCCTTTCCTTTCCTTTCCTCTCCTTTCCTTTCCCTTTCTTTCTTTCCATCCTTCCTTCTTTCTTTCTTTTCTTTCTTTCTTTCTTTCTTTCTTTCTTTCTTTCTTTCTTTCTTTCTTTCTTTCTTTTTCTTTCTTTTTTCTTTCTTTCTTTTTTCTTTCTTTCTTTTCTTCTTTCCTTCTTTCTTTCTTTTTTCTTTCTTTTCTTCTTTCTTTTTCTTTATTTTTTCTTTCTTTTCTTCTTTCCTTCTTTCTTTCCTTTTTCTTTCTTTCTTCCTTTCTTTCATTCTTTCTGTCAATTAATTTTCTGACAAAGTAACTTTCCAGCTCTTTTTCAAACATTTTTTTTTATTCATTGTAAGGAGCCATCTCATAGTACAGAGGCTAGCATGTGGTCTTCCTGGAGGTGTCTCATCTTTTTTTCATGGCCTAAGATGAATGAGTTCTGAGAGGTAATGTCCAAATAAGTCATCACATGATTGCTTCTTGCAATTGCTACTACTTTCCTGCCATTATTAAAATAATATTATTGTTAGTAATTATATATTCCTTCTAGGCTCTGCCTACAAATTACCTATCAACAGCCCGGTATATGTGGATTGCTATAAAAGGGTATGTTTGCTATCTCTACCCACTCTGACTCTCTTCTCTATCTGACTGATATCGCCATTCCTCTGCTCCTCTACCGTCCTCGTTATGTTCCTGGCTGGCTGTACAACATGTGTTAATCACCAACGCCTAAAGTTTTCAGCCACAGAATAAATAAAAGAGTGTCAGATCTCTAAGAGTAATCAGGTAATAAAGTCCTGTACAGTTAGAGAAAATTACAAGACCAGAGATCATCAATCATTTGACCTGTGTCCAATGCTCTGTTCTACCTCAGCTTATTCTCCTAAGGCCAGGAAGGACCCTGGCAATTCATTGGATATCTGTTCCTTATGACAACCTAAGCTCATTAAAATTAGAGAGTAGTTTTAACTCATTTATTCTTATTTTATAGTCCCAAGCAACAGTGTTTTTTTGTTTGTTTGTTTGTTTTTTCATGTGATTAGTACATGAGGTTGGATAAATAAAACAATTTCCCAGATATTAAACTGTCTTCCAAAATTTGATTTAAAACTATTAAATCACTGTAAATATGTTCAAAAGCTACTTCAGCCTATCATGGAAAGTTGAAAGACTTGGTTGGTGTTTTCTCACCTAGGCTTATATGTTGGGAAATCTACCTCCAGTAGGGGCTAATGAGCAATGGTAGACTCTTTTTGGCAACTTCTTCATGAGTGAATCGATGACATCATTAACACAGTACTGGGTCTTTTAATAGGCATAACTTGGCCCCTCCTGCTTTCATTTTATGTGATAATTGTCTCTCTATCTGAACCTAAAAGGATCAGAATAATAGTCCTTGCCAGATGTTAGACCTTGGACATATTTTCATACTCAGAAGTTAGTAATAAACAATTTAACAACATAGAAAGTACCAAAAAAAGTAAGTAAGTTTAAGAAACAGCATTTGGAGTTCTAGGAAGATGGCTCAACTGATACCAACACTGCTGTGCAAACACAATGATATTAAGTCTATATTTCTATAACCAATAGAAGAAGCTGGTCATGGCAATGTATGCCTATAATCTCTGCTAAGGAGGTGGATACAAGAGGATGTCTCAGCCTCACTGATAAGTAAGCTTAGCTCAATTCCTGAAATTCAAGTCCTAGCATAAGACATATTACCCAGAAGAATGTGTGCAGCATCTGAGGAAAGAAAAATAAAGCCAACATTATCCTTTTGCCTCCACATGTATACACACATAGGTATATCTTCACCAGTACACAAGTTAAATATGAGCACACACACACACACATACACACACACACACACACACACACACACACACACACTCAAGAGAGAAAAAATGTACACATTGTTCAGATTGGATAGAAGATTCTTGATTAAGAGACACTTCCTAGATGACACAACAAATAATCCAACAGGGCATAGAGAGGTTTTTGCCAGCAAGTTACAGTATACATTTTATTATACTCTTTTTCACACACACACCTTAGATGGCATATTACAAGATTTCTTATTCTTGCCTATGTTGTTATCTCTTCTTTTAATTCTTATACCTTTTGGCTGTAGAAACACATGAGAGCCCAGGGCCAATATTCAGCTTTCTGTGATTCACCTACATCTCTGGGATTTATATAATAATAAAAACATGACTTGCTGTTTCTGATAGAGTCAGATGACTGCAAGAGAAAGCCATGCTTTGAGAGGAAAAATTGGAGCTATATTTAGTCAAAAACATGGCATCTCTGTCTTTAGGAATGAAAACAACTTACCTTTGATTGCCTGGTTGACATAGCTTTAAAACTTGTCATTATACTCTACTTTTGAAGGCTTTGTGAGATTTAGGATTTATTGTTACTACAATGATCCATTGTATAAGAGGTCAGAGACTACCATTATAAGTACAGATGAAGGGATCTTATGTCTTTATGGAGAATAATATTATCTTATTGTAGGAAATGGATGATAATGAATATCATCATGCTAAATTAAAAAGCCAGGCAAACATTGTTTCATACAACATACATAGGGTCTCTATCATCTATCCATCATCATCTATCTTTTATGTATCTATCATACATCCACATATCTAACTTTATATCTGCCTATCTATCTATCTATCTATCTATCTATCTATCTGTCATCTAACTGAAGTGGAGAATAAGATGAAATACTTTGGTAAGAGGAGCTAGATTAAGAAAGGAAAATATGTATAAACAAAATAAATACTAGTAAAGTAGAGGATATTGATGTATGAAAATGCCACAAAGAAATTTAGCATTTTAAGAAAAACTTAAAAAAAATGTTTTGATACCTAATCTAGGCATGAAAAGAAAAGTCTTTTGGGACCATGGTATATTTGTTATAGAAATGAGTAACTAATGTTTAAATGATAACTGGGGGTGTAAACAGGAACTAAAGTCAGTACCTCAGGCTATACAAGCATAGTCCAAATCAGAGAATTAAAAAAAAAAAAAAAACTAAATACACCTAAATGAAGGTTCTGTTAACTGTTGCTAGAAGGAAAGGTGGTGTTGGATGATGGTGAGCATGAAGGAGTTGTCAATAGTGATTTATTGTAACTGTGGCAAATGGAAGATCAGGTAAGAAGAGTTAATAAAGGAATTCAGCTTAAGGGAGAATTGACTTTTTTTTTTTTTTTTATGAGTTAAGTTCTTACCAGCACCTTCAGGGCAAAGTGAGTGGTGTTTATGTGTCTATTTAATCAAAACAAAGAGACAAAGAGGTACTCAAACTAATTCTTTTTGTAAAAGTGAGGCCCAAAGGAATGTGAGAGGACAAGGATAGATTTCCAAAGAAAGCTTTATGTTCAGTCTATAGCATGAAAAATAACAATAAAGTATTAAGTTAATAGGAGTCTCAGTTGCCATGTGTTTGAGGTATGAAGGGCATCTAAGATTCAAGCTCACACTGATTTCTGAATATGACAGAGGCTCTCCTCTTGAGCTGGGTGAGGAGAAAAGCTCTCCATAAAATATGAATTCTCAGAAACATTGCCAGGTGTAGGAAGGACCTCATAGGAAATGAAAATCTTGATCAATTTTTAAGTTATGCAAAGGCACAGGCTACCCTACCTTTGTCTTTCTATCAAGGCCCTAATACTGGGGGAAGAATAGAAGGACCATAATTCAGAGCAGGGATACTCAGGATGACAACATCTGTCCTTTTCATTTTAATTCTATAAGAAATCTTTTTTCATAGATATGTTTATTCTAATTAAACAAGATACATCAACCAATATACTGATATAAAATATGTCAAACAAACCAGAAGTATTAAAATTCCCATTCTTAATTCTAGATTGTCTGAATATAAAGTTCAGTGGCATTTCTATATTTTGAATTTTCCTTTATTTTAAATTTTTGTTGTGTGTGTGTGTTTGTGTGTGTGTGTGTGTGTGTGTGTGTGTTCATGTGTATTTGTCATGTGTGACAGTATATTCCATAGAGGAAATGGGATATCAGTGAGCAACTTGACTGTTGATATCTTCTTTCTTGTTGAAAGCTAGAGCTTTTGTGTTTGCCTATGTAGTAAATATGACTGGTTTGCTTTCCTTAGGTATTTGAGGAACTTTCCTGTCACCACCTTAATCTTGACATAGGAGTGTGTGATTACATATATATGCTACCCAGGTTACTGTGTGCTCTAGGGATCCAAATTCGAGCCCTCATACTTATATGACACACACTTTATCTACTGAATCATCTCTCCAGCCTCAGAACAAAATTCCTTAGGCAGGCATACAGTGTAGAGTACATCAGTGAGACTTAATCAGGACATGGGAATGTGCTCATAAATGCAGATATATTGAATGACTCATGGAGTATAATCATGAGCACTATTGACTCTAAACAATTATTTATACTTTTGCATTTTGTATTTCAGTTACCTCAGAACCATACACAATTGTGTTTCTGGACAGTGTGGACTAAAAGCAGACTATCTGGATTTCAGGAAATGAAATACAAATCATGGCAGACCACTTGCTGCAATTATGTCACTAATAGCATTTCTGAAGGAGAGACTGCCATAAAATAGTACGCTCTAAACTGCTTTTTGTAAACTAATTTTTATTAACATATCACATAATTTCCATTTGGATATTTAGCTCAGAAGTATAAGACCAATATGATTGATTATACCTTTTTTTCTTGATTTTTGTGAGCTCATTAGTCAGGAGAGCACTACTAAATCCAATTACTGTTCTTTTACTTTACTGGAGAAAGTCTAGACATCTCTGTAGCTTTTGTGGTTTGTTTTTATGTAAGAAAATGGGGAGCATAAAATTAGGCCATTAATGGCCTGGGGAATGAACCCTTGAGAAGCTTGATGCTACAAGAGAGTTAGAGATTGGCACTGTACCAACTTTGGCTTTTACAAATGAGTACAAACACAATTAGGTTCTAAGTACATTTGCAAATTTTGTCAGGGTGACATGTAGAAAGAACCAGCATATTCCACCAGTAATGTTGTAGGAAAGAACAGCAATTAATGACCAATGAATGAGGCAATTACTTCAGATGCTTCATTACCCAGCACATCCCAACTGCTTCACAGAAATGATCAAAGCTCTGTCCCCTAACAGGTGCATTGAAATTCTGAAGCATTACAAATTCCTTTGCTCCAAAAAATATCGTGCGTTTATTATGTGCCATTTATTGTGCTAGAGTATGCACTCAATGACACAGCCATGATATAGTTTGATTTGTAAGTATAGGAGATCTCCAGTGTTTCTAGTATTTCATGGAAGGTACATGGAGTGTTCAGAAAAATCACAAAAACAGGAGAGATAATTGAATATTGTGGGGAAAGGTTTTTCAGGAGAAGATACTGGCAAAGAAACTTCTACTCTTTCAGGAAATAAAGTACAGAATATTCTTCTTGTATCAAAAAAGCAGATCGGGTTCTTGGCCCTCATGATGTTATAAGGTTCTCTAAAGAAAACTAGAGTTTAGGATGAGTACCACAGTTGTCAGGGTCACTTAAGAGTAGCTAGAATCTTGCAGCATATGATGGTGTGTGTGTTCTTAAAAAAGACAAAAGCATTGTTTTGGGGACTGCTCATCAGTTTTACTACTGTATAAGCATTCAAGAGCTACAATGCAATCATAATTATGCTAATGCAAATGCTATGTGAAGCTCATATTTGATTATTGTTCTTTTTGTGTTAGCCACCTAGCTAATGCCCATCTCAATATTTTCTCTAGTAAATCAGAGATATCATTTTTTCTGATGCCTAAAAGGTGCTGTTGAAACATGTGGGAAATGTGTGGGAGAATGTGTTGACTTGTTAGGTATAGGTCACTAGGTAAAGTTTTTCAGGACAAGGACAAAAGCACTGGTTGAAGCAGCTCTCTGGAAGATAAAAGAATGTTACGAATTTCTCTTTTCTGCTGGAATGGGCTACAAGTATTCGGTCTAAATCTCAATTACTTTCTCTGAAAAAAGTAAAACATGAAACCTGCTTTACTATCTTTACAAGGGAGACTTTGCTGAGGAAATACAGAAAAAAAATTGTAAACTAATTAGGTCCTTATAATGGAGAATAATGTTATTCTATAATTACCGCAGCCCATCAATATTGTGTTTCTGATATTGTTATTAAGGAATTAAAGGGAGAATCCAACACCGACATGGAGATGCAGTTGAAAAAAACTGACATGAGTGTCAGAGCTGAGTGGCTTACTTTGTTTTAGAGAAGGATCCTTTTGAAGAGCCAGTAAGTGTGTAAATGAACACTTGCTGGTGTACTATTCCCAGCGAGGCAATACATTCTCCCACACATTTTTCTCATGTTTCTACAGTTCTATGTAGTGATTGGGCCAAATTATATCCCTGATTTATTGGAGAAAAAATGAGATTAGATGGTAAATCACAAAGGAAGATAAAGAGATTTTTTAAAGCAATCCCGTTTAAACTTCAATTAAAGATTTCTGAAAATGCATTAACAAAATACTTAAGTGTTTTATCTTAAGCTACATATTTATTGTATTCAATCGAATATGTGATGAATAAGATGTACAAGTGGTGCTTTAAAATATGCAACATGTTGTATTTAAGTGTATATTTATTCTGAGAATAAGCAAACTCATGCGTATAATTTTGAAAGTGTGGTTTCTTACTTTACCCTCTCTCTTTTCTTTTATGTGTGTGAGCATGCATATGTGTATGCATGCAAATATGTGTGTGATTGTGCACGTGTATGTCTGAGTGTGTATGCTATGTGTGTATTTGTGAATGTATATGCATGTGTGTCTGCTAGTGCTGGCTGTGGATGTGTGCACATGAAGGTGAGAAGCAGATTTCTGGGTCATTGGGTCATTCTTCAGTCCCTTTTTACTTTGTTTTGAAAGTGTGTTTCAGTGAAGCTGGAGTTCACAGATACAGCTAGATTATGGGGTCAGTAAGCTCTAAGGATCCTGCTGGCTCTTCTTCCCACTTCTGTGGTTAGAATCAGACACTACTGCACATGACTTTTATATGCATTCTAAAAATCATAACTCAGCTCCTTATGACTGAACAATTAAACTTAACTTTACTAATTAAGCATTTTGCTCTGTCCCTTTTGCTTTCTTGTAGGCTGATAAAAACTTCATTTGTGAGCCGGGCGTGGTGATGCACACCTTTAATCCCAGCACTTGGGAGGCAGAGGCAGGCAGATTTATGAGTTCAAGGCCAGCCTAGTTTAAAAAGTGAGTTCCAGGACAGCCAGGGCTGTTCAGAGAAACCCTGTCTCAGAAAAACAAAACAAAGCAAAACAAAACAAAACAACAACAACAAAACAACAAAAAAACATCGTATGTATAATTTTTTCTTTTTTTAACTTATTTTATTAGATATTTTCTTCATTTACATTTCAAATATTATCCCGAATGTCCCCTATACCCTCCCCCCACCCTGCTCCCCTGCCAACCCACTCCCACTTCTTGGCCCTGGCATTCCTCTGTATTGGGCATATAAAGTTTGCAAGTCAAGGGGCATCTCTTCCCAACAATGGCTGACTAGGCCATCTTCTGCTATACATGCAGCTAGAGACAGGAACTCTGGGGGTACTGATTAGTTCATATTGTTGTTTCATCTATAGGGTTGCAGACCCCTTCAGTTCCTTGGGTAATTCCTCTAGCTCCTCCATTGGGGTCTCTGTGTTCTATCCTACAGATGACTGTGGGCATCCACTTCTATATTTACCAGGCATTGACATAGCCTCACAGAGATAGCTATATCGGTGTCCTTTTAGCAAGATCTTGCTGGCATATATAGTACTATCTGGGTTTGGTGGTTGATTATGGGGTGGAACCCCAGGTGGGACAGTCTCTGGATGGTCCATCCTTTCCTCTTAGCTCCAAACTTTGTCTCTGCCACTTCTTTCATGGGTATTTAATTTTCTATGTTAGGGAGGGATGAAATATCCATGTCTTGGTCTTGCTTACTCTTGATTTTCTTGTATTTTGGAGATTGCATTTTGGATATTCTAGGTTTCTGGGCTAATATCCACTTAACAGTGAGTGCATATCAAGTGAGTTCTTTTGTGATTGGGTTACCTCACTCAGGATGATATCACACAGGATGATATCCTCCAGATATATCCAATTGCCTAAGAATTTCATAAATTNATTGTTTTTAATAGCTGAGTNGTACTCCATTGTGTAAATGTACCACAATTTCTGTACCCATTCCTCTGTTGAGGGACATCTGGGTTCTTTCCAGCTTCTGGCTATTATAACTAGGTCAGCTANGAACATAGTGGAGCATGTGACCTTATTTCCAGTTGGAACATCTTCGGGGTATATACCTAGAAGAGGCAGTGCTAGATCTTCTAGTAGTACTTTGTCCAGTTATCTGAGGAACCCCCAGACTGATTTACAGAATGGTTATACAAGCTTGCAATCCCACCAGGAATGGAGGAGTGATCCTCTTTCTCTACATCCTCGCCAGCATCTGCTGTCCCCTGAATTTTTGATCTTAGCCATTCTGACTGGTATTAGGTGAAATCTCAGGGTTATTTTGATTTGCATTTCCCTGATGATTAAGGATGTTGAACATTTTTTCAAGTGCTTTTCAGCCCTTCGGTACTCCTCAGTTGAGAATTCTTTGTTTCACTCTGTATCCCATTTTTTAATGGGGTTGTTTGAATTTTTGGAGTTCAGCTCCTTGAGCTCTTTTTACGTATTGGATATTAGTCCCCTATCAGATTTAGGATTGGTAAAAATACTTTCCCAATCTGTTGGTGGCCTCTTTGTCTTATTAACAGTATCTTTTGCCTTACAGAAGTTTTGCAATTTTATGAGGTCCCATTTGTTGATTCTTCATCTTATAGTACAAGCCGCTGCTGTTCTGTTAAGGAATTTTTCGTCTGTGCCCATTTCGTCAAGGCTTTTCCCCACTTTCTCTTCTAATTCAGTGAAGAATTGATTGGGAATTTTGATGGGGATTGCATTGAATCTGTAGATTGCTTTTGGCAGGATAGCCATTTTTACTATATTAATCCTGCCNATCCATGAGCATGGGAAATCTTTCCACTTTTTGAGATCTTCTTCAATTTCTTTCTTCAGAGACTTGAAGTTTTTGGCATACAGATCTTTCAACTCCTTAGTTAAAGTCACACCAAGGTATTTTATATTTTTTGTGACTATTGTGAAGGGTGTTCTTTCCCTAATTTCTTTCTCCTCCTCTTTATCCTTTGTGTAGAGAAAGGCCATTGATTTGTTTGAGTTAATTTTATATCCACCTACTGCACTGAAACTGTTTATCAGGTTTAGGAGTTCTCTGGTAGATTTTTTTACGGTCCCATATATACAATCATATCATCTGCAAATAGTGATATTTTGACGTTTTACTTTCTAATTTGTATCTCCCTGATCTCCTTTTGTTGTCGAATTGCTCTGGCTAGGACTTCACGTACAATATTTAATAGGTAGGGAGAAAGTGGGAAGCCTTGTCTAGTCCCTGATTTTAGTGGGGTTGCCTTCAGGTTCTCTCCATTTACTTTGATGTTGGCTACTGGTTTGCTGTAGATTGCTTTTATTATGTTTAGGTATGGGCCTTGAATTCCTGATCTGTCCAAGACTTTTTTCATGAAGGGGTGTTGGATTTTGTCAAATGCTTTCTCAGCATCTAAGGAGATGATCATGTGATTTTTGTCCTTGAGTTTGTTTATATAGTGGATTGCGTTGATGGATTTCCATATATTAAACCATCCCTGCATCCCTGGGATGAAGCCTACTTGGTCATGATGGATGATCATTTTGCTGTGTTTTTGGAGGCCAGCCTGGTCTACAAAGTAAGTTCCAGGACTTCCAGGGCTTTACAGAGAAACAGTGTCTCAAAAAATAAATAAATAAATAAATAAATAAATACTTCATTTGTTCAATTTTTTCTTAACCAACAGAGTGTATATTATTATTCCATTTTAGGGAAATAGATGACTATAATTCTGGGTGAGGTGCTTATTGTATGGTCACCTAACTTGGTACAACAGATAACCTTGACTTCAAGCCAACAATTCTCTTCATTGTTCTGGGGCTACATGTCTTTGAATTTATTTAACTCAAGAAGTGACCACATCTCAGGAAATCTCTGTTTATTTTGTTCTATTTTTTTTCTACTTCATGTGTTGAGGACATATAGAAGTATACACAGATCTTGGGAGAAAAAAATTACCTCATTGGAAATGAAGTCTTCCTTATATCAGGATGCATCTGTACAGATCTTTATATGATGCTCCTCCCTTTGGACTCCATTTAGTTAAAGATTGCTTATCCCAGATAAAGGTTTACTTTAGTATTATAGTCAACAGTGAGGGACACACACTCCTATAAACAACTCATTTTATGTTTCTTGAGTAATCTCAAAACAATTTGTTGGGGTCACCAAAGACATAGAAGTAGAAGTAGACAAGAAGAAAATTAGAATTATCACAGGACAACAGAGGATTATTGGGGTAAATGTGATCATATTAGATCAAATATATATGTATAAAAATAGCTTATGTTAAAGCAAACCGCATCATTACAAAGAATAAATTAATTATATATTTATTCATTTTAAAATAATAAAACTAATGAAATTACAAAATATTTCAAAAATCGTGTCTTCTCTTTCTAAACTGAATATTGTTGGAGAGTATAATTTTATATTATTTGTTATTTACTTTGGTTTCTTATTGTTTTGTCCTGTTTTTCTCATGTGCCAAACACAAAAGGTGCAATCTTCGAACTAATCTGTCACAGGATGAATATGCTTTATGCCACTGTTGTCTCTCCAGCCTTTACCTTCTTCCTTCTTCAAACTACACTTTGGCTTGTAGAAATTGAAAAGCTTAGACATTTAAGCTCTAAAATTGCACAAAGATCACATGAACAAAAGGGTTAGAGAAAAAGTAGAATATGGAACAATTGTCCCATTGAGTGTGGACTTCTTTCAGATTGGCTTTTATCCTTGTCAATTCTGTAGGGATGAGTAACTGAGACTTGGCCTGACAAATAGAAAAAGCTTCACCTAAATCACTCAATATGCAAACAATAAAAATAAGCAGGAACTGTTGTGACTATAAATGTTTGTGCTTGACAGCCCACCTAATATTTCACAGTTTAATAAATAGTATACTTTACCAGGACTTAACCTTACCTATCATAACATAATTATTCTATTTCTGGTGTGAAGTATAGCTTAATGTGAGTTCTTGAATTTTTCCTCTTGTGCAGATGAGTGAGACTTTTCAAGGAGAAAACACTTTTAAGAAGAAATAAAATCACCATGACTTTGGCTAATCAAGTAACTATACCTATAATAAATTCACAACCATTTAGTATCTGTTGCTTTTTTTTTTTTTTTTTTTTTTCCGGGAACTGGTTGAAATTGAACCTCCAGCAGAATGTTTACCAAAGAATTGAGAATGAAATAAATGAATACACAAAGACAATTAATATAATTAATGGCAATAATATTGTCATGTATTTCTTTAGTACTGTTTGCAGCAGGCACTTTTGCAGAAGTGAATTCATTTAACCTCACTTAATTAAATATAAGTGTTATGTTGTTGGGTACACACTATAAAACTCAGATGATATTTCCAGAATAAAGAGATCAACATGTGTTGCTTGGGCAGCAAGCTTTCATGTCTCCCATCAGTGTGTAAAACTGGAATACAATGGGTAGCTCAGCGTAGGACAATGGAAACAATAAGTTCCTTAGCTCATTTCCTAAGGTAGAACTCATAAGTGAAAATGTGTCAACGTTTTCCCATCTGTAGACTATGTTTAAATCTAATTCAGCATTTTCCCACAAAGACATACGCATTTAGCTCTGTAAGTTTCAAGGATGATAAAAGTCTTGAAAGGTATGTTGAATGCACAGGCATACCAATCACAGGCTGTTTGTCTCTTATAGCTCAATTGTCCCAGGCACACTTACTCTGATGAAACCAACATATTGAAAAAATGAGAATGCTTCTTAATTATTTCAGGAAATATGAATACAACATGGAAAGCAAGCAAAGAAAAATGTTTTCTAAGACATGATGTGCCACTAAAGTTGTAACTGAATATTGCTGGGCTGGCTCGCCAATGGTTTTCAGAGATCTGCCCATGTCTACATTCCTAGGTCTGGAGTTATTACTCTGCTCAGATGATTTACATGAATTCCACATTCTAAGTCAGCAGGCATCTCATTAAATGAATCACTTGCCTATTCTAAGAGGTGTCATCTAATGAAATAAGAAGATCTTTGGAGAAGAGATTGAAGCAAGGGCAATTGACTAGCCAGAAATAGCTATCAGGTTACAAAACACAACAGATGGCATGTGTGACTACATGTATGTATCTATATGTTACCCATGTCAAATTAATATCCTAAATCTGAGACACTCTTGCACAGAAGTCCCCAAGCTACAATAGTTCAGACTATTTTCACCAGAATCTGGTTACTTGTTTGGAGCAAAATGAATAGAAATATTGTGTCATAAATTTCTCACTGGTAAAATTAACTACTTAGATTAGATGGTTTTTACACATTTCCCCTTTTCTATTTATGTCTTTCACATGCTCTTTTCTAAATTTCTTTATCTTTCTTTCTTGCCCTACCTTCCTTCATCCTTCCTTCCTTCTTCAGCCTCTTGTTCTTCTTCCTGATCCCCCTCACTTACTTCCTTCCTTTATCCATTCCTTCTCCTGCCCTCCACTTTTCCTTCTGTTCCTCCCTCCCTCCTTCCCTGTAGCTCAAGTTGGCCTTGAACTTCTTCATTCTTAAGAAAACACCTTTGAATAACTTATTTTATAGACATCTGCCACCACTTTTAACTATGTACAATTTATAATTAGTGTTATTTGTGGTGTTTACTTCTATTTATTCTATCATTTAGATTTCATATATTTAGTCGTCCAAGAATAATTTTCTAGACATAGTATTCTTTTTGTCACCCATGTGCACATGAACCAAAAAATGTCAAATGTTTTCATTTTTTCTAACTCTCCCTCATTCCTTTATGTTTGATTTCACTTACACTTTTGCCACAAATATACTGCCTCAGTCTTTGTGTCCCTGACCGTTCTACTCTGCTGAGCCTCTCAATGAGAAGTAACCATTGAGTGGTTATGAAAGACTATGTCTCTGTCAGTAGAGCAATCCCTGGTCAGGGTTATTTTCAAACGGCATGCCTACTCCTATATCATGATCTTACTTTCATCAGACACTGGTACCTAGAGTTGCTACTGCTCTGTCTTCATACTTCACAGGATATTTCATAGAACATATATGTTAGATGCTACATAGAGCACCACAGCTAGGAAGACATTCTTTCCCTCCAGTGATACCAAGTTTGAAAGGCACTGCCACACAGTGTCTAGAACAAGGCTGTCCTCAAGTGTTCCCTACAGAGTAGGCTCTATTGTGTTGAAAAGGCCAGCAGTCCTTGTCCTGTTTTTGTTTGCTTGTTTGTTTTGTTCTTGTTTTCATTCTCTCTACATTTTTTGTAGGTTTTGCATGTATAATCTGTGGTTCTAGTTGAATCAAATGAAGCTCTGTATTGCAGTTTATCATAAATTATTATTCCACAATATTGTATCCCTCAAATATAATCTGAAAGATAAACATATTTTGAATGAAAATCACTTACAGGTTATTTGAACAGAATTTTAAAAGAAACTGTTATGTTTTATTCTCATTGGTGTAAGTAGAAATTATTTGTTTAAATATGTTGTGAACTAATCACTGCTGATACCACAAAATGTCCATTGTATTCAGAGGACAAGGAAAAAAAAAACTCTTTCTAGAGAGATTTTATTCTAACAGAGAAGTGGGGACCAGAATTCACAGAAAGCAAAACCACTGTTCCATTCTAAGTTTATAAGAACCAGGAGGAGCCCCACCAGAGGAGAGGCATCCTCCCAGGAGGGCTCTCACTGCCTGAGCTGGTAAGGGAGCCATCTTTGCTCTGGTTCGCCCAGGCTCAAGTAGGCGCCAGTGAGAGGGCAGATTGCAGAAGCAACACAGCTTCTGAGACCGACCCCATTTCTGGCTCCTTGACATCCTGGCCCCTTCCCCACCAGAAGAGAGGTATCCAACCCGGGAGGGCTCTCACTACATGAGCTGGTAAGGGAACCATTTTACTCCCAGTATCCCAGGCTCCATACTGCACTGGTGAGAGTGTAGAGTTCAGAAGCTACACAGCTTTGGGAGGGACAGAAGCAGCACAGCTTCTGGGACAAACACTGATTCAGGTTCCAGAAATCTGGGCACCTTCCCCGCCAGAGGAAAGATGGTCACACAGGAGGGTGTCTGTCTGCCAGAGCAGGTGAGAGAGCAATATTGTGTCCAGGGTCCCTTGGAGTCTAGTCTGTGAGGGGAGTATGCAAACTTCAGAGGTGACACATCTTCTGGATCAGGCCCTGAATCTGGCCTACTTCTTCAGCTAGGAGGCAGGTTTGAACACCAGGCCTCTGTGCACCTTCCCTGCAAGAGGAGAGCTTGCCTGCGGAGAGTACTCTGACCACTGAGACTCAGGAGAGAGCTGGACTCCCAGGACTACTAACAGAGGCTAACTGAATCACAGGAGGAACAAATTCCAACCAGAGACAACTATAACAACTAACTCCAGAGACTACCAGATGGTGAAAAGCAAACATAGGAATCTTACTAACAGAAAACAAGACCACTCACCATCATCAGAACCCAGCACTCCACTCCAACTTCAGCCAGTCCTGGATACCCCAACATACACGAAGTGCAAGACTTGGATTTAAAGACATATCTCCTGATGGTAGTAGAAGATCTAAAGAAGGGCATTAATAACTCACTTAAAGAAATACAGGAGAACACTGCTAAACAGGTAGAAGCCCTTAAAGAATCACAGGAGAACACTGGTAAACAGGTAGATGTCCTTAAAAAGGAAACACAAAAATCCTTTAAAGAATTACAGGAAAACACAACCAAACAGGTGATAGAATTGAACAAAACCATCCAAGACCTAAAAAGGTAAGAAGAAGCAATAAAGAAAACCCCAAGTGAGACCACTCTGGAGATAGAAACACTAGGAAAGGATTCAGGAAACATAGATGTGAGCATCAGCAACAGAATACAAGAGATGGAAGAGGGAATCTCAGGTGGAGAAGATTCCATAGAGAACATGGGCACAACAATCAAAGAAAATGCAAAATNCAAAAAGATCCTAACTCAAATCATCCAGGAAATCCAGGACACAATGAGTAGACCTAACCTATGGATGATAGGAGTGGATGAGAATGGAGATTTTCAAATTAAAGGGCCAGCAAATATCTTCAACAAAATTATCAAAGAAAACTTACCAAACCTTAAGAAAGAGATGCCCATGAACATACAAGAAGCCTACAGAAATCCAAATAGACTGGATCAGAAAAGAAATTCCTCCTGACACATAATAATGAGAACAACAAATGCACTAAAAAAGATAGAATATTAAAAGAAGCAAGGGAAAAGGGTCAAGTAACATATAAATGCAGGGCTATTAGAATTAAACCAGACTTCTCACCAGAGACTATGAAAGCCACAAGATCCTGGACAAATGTTATACAGACCCTAAGAGAACACAAATGCCAGCCCAGTTTACTATGCCCAGCAAAACTCTCAATTACCATAGATGGAGAAACCAAAGTATTACATAATAAAACCAAATTCATAAAATACCTATCCACAAATCCAGCCCTTCAAAGGATAATAAAGGGAAAACATCAACACAAGGACAAAAACTACATCCTAGAAAAAGCAATAAATTAATCCTTCAACAAACCTAAAATAAAGCTGCAAGAATAGAATTCCAACTTCAACAACAAAAATAACAGGAAGCAATTACTTTTCTTTAATTTCTCTTAATATCAATGTAATCAATACCCCAATAAAAAGACATAGACTAATAGACTGGCTATACAAACAGGACACAACATTTTGCTGCTTACAGGAAACCCACCTCAGGGAAAAAGACAGATACTACCTCAGAGTGAAAGACTAGAAAACAATTTTCCAAGCAAATGGTCCAAAGAAACAAGCTGGGGTAGCCATTCTAATATCAAATAAAATTGAGTTCCAACCCAAAGATATCAAAAAAGACAAGGAGGGGCACTTCATACTCATTGTACTGGCTAGTTTGGTGTCAACTTGACATAGCTGGAGTTATCACAGAGAAAGGAGCTTTAGTTGAGGAAATGCCTACATGAGATGCAGCTGTAAGGTTTTTTCTCAATTAGTGATCAAGGGGGAAAGGCCCCTTGTGGGGGGTGCCTTTTCTGGGCTGGTAGTCTTGGATTCTATAAGAGAGCAAGCTGAGCAAGCCAGGGGAAGCAGGCCAGTAAAGAACATCCCTCTAAGGCCTCTGCATCAGCTCCTGTTTCCTGACCTGCTTGAGTTAGAGTCCTGAATCCTTTGGTGATGAACAGCAGTATGGAAATGTAAGCCAAATAAACCCTTTCCTCCCCAACTTGCTTCTTGGACATGATGTTGTGCAGAAATAGAAACCCTGACTAAGACACTAATCAAAGGTAAAATCTACAAAGAGGAACTCTCAATTCTGAATATCCATGCTCCAAATACAAGAGCAGTCACATTCATTAAAGAAACTTTAGTAAAGCTCAAAGCACACATTGCACCTCCCACAATAATAGTGGGAGACTTCAACCACCCACTCTCCTCACCAATGGACAGATCCTGGAAACAGAAACTAAACAGAGACACATGGACACTAACAGAAGTTTTGAAACAAATGGATTTAATAGATATATACAGAATATTTTATCCTAAAACAAAAGGTTATACCTTCTTCTCAACACCACATGATACCATCTCCAAAATTGACCATATGATTGGTCACAAAACATGCCTCCACAGANACAAAAATATTGAAATTATCCCATGGATCCTATCAGATCACTACAGAGTAATGCTGATCTTCAATAACAGCATAAATAATAGAAAGACAACACTCAAGTGAAACTCAACAACAATCTACTCAATGATACCTTGGTAAAGGATGAAATAAAGAAAGAAATTAAAGACTTTTAAGAGTTTAATGAAAATGAAGCCACAACATACCCAAACCTATGGGACACAATGAAGGCAGTCCTAAGAGGAAAACTCATAGCCCTGAGTGCCTCCAAAAAGAAACTAGATAGAGCATATACTAGCAACCTGACAGCACATCTAGGAACCCTAGAACTAAAGAAAGCAAATTCACCCAAGAGGAGTTGATGGCAGGAAATAATCAAACTTAGTGCTGTAATCAACCAAGTGGAAACAAAAAGAACTATTCAAAGAATCAACCAAACCAGGAGCTGGTTCTTTGAGAAAATCAACAAGATAGATAAACACTTAGCCAGACTAACTAGAGGGCACATGGACAGTATTTTAATTAACAAAATCAGAA